>NC_139462.1:0-97500 GCF_057233095.1 Heloderma suspectum
TAACCCTAACCCTAACCCTAACCCTAACCCTAACCCTAACCCTAACCCTAACCCTAACCCTAACCCTAACCCTAACCCTAACCCTAACCCTAACCCTAACCCTAACCCTAACCCTAACCCTAACCCTAACCCTAACCCTAACCCTAACCCTAACCCTAACCCTAACCCTAACCCTAACCCTAACCCTAACCCTAACCCTAACCCTAACCCTAACCCTAACCCTAACCCTAACCCTAACCCTAACCCTAACCCTAACCCTAACCCTAACCCTAACCCTAACCCTAACCCTAACCCTAACCCTAACCCTAACCCTAACCCTAACCCTAACCCTAACCCTAACCCTAACCCTAACCCTAACCCTAACCCTAACCCTAACCCTAACCCTAACCCTAACCCTAACCCTAACCCTAACCCTAACCCTAACCCTAACCCTAACCCTAACCCTAACCCTAACCCTAACCCTAACCCTAACCCTAACCCTAACCCTAACCCTAACCCTAACCCTAACCCTAACCCTAACCCTAACCCTAACCCTAACCCTAACCCTAACCCTAACCCTAACCCTAACCCTAACCCTAACCCTAACCCTAACCCTAACCCTAACCCTAACCCTAACCCTAACCCTAACCCTAACCCTAACCCTAACCCTAACCCTAACCCTAACCCTAACCCTAACCCTAACCCTAACCCTAACCCTAACCCTAACCCTAACCCTAACCCTAACCCTAACCCTAACCCTAACCCTAACCCTAACCCTAACCCTAACCCTAACCCTAACCCTAACCCTAACCCTAACCCTAACCCTAACCCTAACCCTAACCCTAACCCTAACCCTAACCCTAACCCTAACCCTAACCCTAACCCTAACCCTAACCCTAACCCTAACCCTAACCCTAACCCTAACCCTAACCCTAACCCTAACCCTAACCCTAACCCTAACCCTAACCCTAACCCTAACCCTAACCCTAACCCTAACCCTAACCCTAACCCTAACCCTAACCCTAACCCTAACCCTAACCCTAACCCTAACCCTAACCCTAACCCTAACCCTAACCCTAACCCTAACCCTAACCCTAACCCTAACCCTAACCCTAACCCTAACCCTAACCCTAACCCTAACCCTAACCCTAACCCTAACCCTAACCCTAACCCTAACCCTAACCCTAACCCTAACCCTAACCCTAACCCTAACCCTAACCCTAACCCTAACCCTAACCCTAACCCTAACCCTAACCCTAACCCTAACCCTAACCCTAACCCTAACCCTAACCCTAACCCTAACCCTAACCCTAACCCTAACCCTAACCCTAACCCTAACCCTAACCCTAACCCTAACCCTAACCCTAACCCTAACCCTAACCCTAACCCTAACCCTAACCCTAACCCTAACCCTAACCCTAACCCTAACCCTAACCCTAACCCTAACCCTAACCCTAACCCTAACCCTAACCCTAACCCTAACCCTAACCCTAACCCTAACCCTAACCCTAACCCTAACCCTAACCCTAACCCTAACCCTAACCCTAACCCTAACCCTAACCCTAACCCTAACCCTAACCCTAACCCTAACCCTAACCCTAACCCTAACCCTAACCCTAACCCTAACCCTAACCCTAACCCTAACCCTAACCCTAACCCTAACCCTAACCCTAACCCTAACCCTAACCCTAACCCTAACCCTAACCCTAACCCTAACCCTAACCCTAACCCTAACCCTAACCCTAACCCTAACCCTAACCCTAACCCTAACCCTAACCCTAACCCTAACCCTAACCCTAACCCTAACCCTAACCCTAACCCTAACCCTAACCCTAACCCTAACCCTAACCCTAACCCTAACCCTAACCCTAACCCTAACCCTAACCCTAACCCTAACCCTAACCCTAACCCTAACCCTAACCCTAACCCTAACCCTAACCCTAACCCTAACCCTAACCCTAACCCTAACCCTAACCCTAACCCTAACCCTAACCCTAACCCTAACCCTAACCCTAACCCTAACCCTAACCCTAACCCTAACCCTAACCCTAACCCTAACCCTAACCCTAACCCTAACCCTAACCCTAACCCTAACCCTAACCCTAACCCTAACCCTAACCCTAACCCTAACCCTAACCCTAACCCTAACCCTAACCCTAACCCTAACCCTAACCCTAACCCTAACCCTAACCCTAACCCTAACCCTAACCCTAACCCTAACCCTAACCCTAACCCTAACCCTAACCCTAACCCTAACCCTAACCCTAACCCTAACCCTAACCCTAACCCTAACCCTAACCCTAACCCTAACCCTAACCCTAACCCTAACCCTAACCCTAACCCTAACCCTAACCCTAACCCTAACCCTAACCCTAACCCTAACCCTAACCCTAACCCTAACCCTAACCCTAACCCTAACCCTAACCCTAACCCTAACCCTAACCCTAACCCTAACCCTAACCCTAACCCTAACCCTAACCCTAACCCTAACCCTAACCCTAACCCTAACCCTAACCCTAACCCTAACCCTAACCCTAACCCTAACCCTAACCCTAACCCTAACCCTAACCCTAACCCTAACCCTAACCCTAACCCTAACCCTAACCCTAACCCTAACCCTAACCCTAACCCTAACCCTAACCCTAACCCTAACCCTAACCCTAACCCTAACCCTAACCCTAACCCTAACCCTAACCCTAACCCTAACCCTAACCCTAACCCTAACCCTAACCCTAACCCTAACCCTAACCCTAACCCTAACCCTAACCCTAACCCTAACCCTAACCCTAACCCTAACCCTAACCCTAACCCTAACCCTAACCCTAACCCTAACCCTAACCCTAACCCTAACCCTAACCCTAACCCTAACCCTAACCCTAACCCTAACCCTAACCCTAACCCTAACCCTAACCCTAACCCTAACCCTAACCCTAACCCTAACCCTAACCCTAACCCTAACCCTAACCCTAACCCTAACCCTAACCCTAACCCTAACCCTAACCCTAACCCTAACCCTAACCCTAACCCTAACCCTAACCCTAACCCTAACCCTAACCCTAACCCTAACCCTAACCCTAACCCTAACCCTAACCCTAACCCTAACCCTAACCCTAACCCTAACCCTAACCCTAACCCTAACCCTAACCCTAACCCTAACCCTAACCCTAACCCTAACCCTAACCCTAACCCTAACCCTAACCCTAACCCTAACCCTAACCCTAACCCTAACCCTAACCCTAACCCTAACCCTAACCCTAACCCTAACCCTAACCCTAACCCTAACCCTAACCCTAACCCTAACCCTAACCCTAACCCTAACCCTAACCCTAACCCTAACCCTAACCCTAACCCTAACCCTAACCCTAACCCTAACCCTAACCCTAACCCTAACCCTAACCCTAACCCTAACCCTAACCCTAACCCTAACCCTAACCCTAACCCTAACCCTAACCCTAACCCTAACCCTAACCCTAACCCTAACCCTAACCCTAACCCTAACCCTAACCCTAACCCTAACCCTAACCCTAACCCTAACCCTAACCCTAACCCTAACCCTAACCCTAACCCTAACCCTAACCCTAACCCTAACCCTAACCCTAACCCTAACCCTAACCCTAACCCTAACCCTAACCCTAACCCTAACCCTAACCCTAACCCTAACCCTAACCCTAACCCTAACCCTAACCCTAACCCTAACCCTAACCCTAACCCTAACCCTAACCCTAACCCTAACCCTAACCCTAACCCTAACCCTAACCCTAACCCTAACCCTAACCCTAACCCTAACCCTAACCCTAACCCTAACCCTAACCCTAACCCTAACCCTAACCCTAACCCTAACCCTAACCCTAACCCTAACCCTAACCCTAACCCTAACCCTAACCCTAACCCTAACCCTAACCCTAACCCTAACCCTAACCCTAACCCTAACCCTAACCCTAACCCTAACCCTAACCCTAACCCTAACCCTAACCCTAACCCTAACCCTAACCCTAACCCTAACCCTAACCCTAACCCTAACCCTAACCCTAACCCTAACCCTAACCCTAACCCTAACCCTAACCCTAACCCTAACCCTAACCCTAACCCTAACCCTAACCCTAACCCTAACCCTAACCCTAACCCTAACCCTAACCCTAACCCTAACCCTAACCCTAACCCTAACCCTAACCCTAACCCTAACCCTAACCCTAACCCTAACCCTAACCCTAACCCTAACCCTAACCCTAACCCTAACCCTAACCCTAACCCTAACCCTAACCCTAACCCTAACCCTAACCCTAACCCTAACCCTAACCCTAACCCTAACCCTAACCCTAACCCTAACCCTAACCCTAACCCTAACCCTAACCCTAACCCTAACCCTAACCCTAACCCTAACCCTAACCCTAACCCTAACCCTAACCCTAACCCTAACCCTAACCCTAACCCTAACCCTAACCCTAACCCTAACCCTAACCCTAACCCTAACCCTAACCCTAACCCTAACCCTAACCCTAACCCTAACCCTAACCCTAACCCTAACCCTAACCCTAACCCTAACCCTAACCCTAACCCTAACCCTAACCCTAACCCTAACCCTAACCCTAACCCTAACCCTAACCCTAACCCTAACCCTAACCCTAACCCTAACCCTAACCCTAACCCTAACCCTAACCCTAACCCTAACCCTAACCCTAACCCTAACCCTAACCCTAACCCTAACCCTAACCCTAACCCTAACCCTAACCCTAACCCTAACCCTAACCCTAACCCTAACCCTAACCCTAACCCTAACCCTAACCCTAACCCTAACCCTAACCCTAACCCTAACCCTAACCCTAACCCTAACCCTAACCCTAACCCTAACCCTAACCCTAACCCTAACCCTAACCCTAACCCTAACCCTAACCCTAACCCTAACCCTAACCCTAACCCTAACCCTAACCCTAACCCTAACCCTAACCCTAACCCTAACCCTAACCCTAACCCTAACCCTAACCCTAACCCTAACCCTAACCCTAACCCTAACCCTAACCCTAACCCTAACCCTAACCCTAACCCTAACCCTAACCCTAACCCTAACCCTAACCCTAACCCTAACCCTAACCCTAACCCTAACCCTAACCCTAACCCTAACCCTAACCCTAACCCTAACCCTAACCCTAACCCTAACCCTAACCCTAACCCTAACCCTAACCCTAACCCTAACCCTAACCCTAACCCTAACCCTAACCCTAACCCTAACCCTAACCCTAACCCTAACCCTAACCCTAACCCTAACCCTAACCCTAACCCTAACCCTAACCCTAACCCTAACCCTAACCCTAACCCTAACCCTAACCCTAACCCTAACCCTAACCCTAACCCTAACCCTAACCCTAACCCTAACCCTAACCCTAACCCTAACCCTAACCCTAACCCTAACCCTAACCCTAACCCTAACCCTAACCCTAACCCTAACCCTAACCCTAACCCTAACCCTAACCCTAACCCTAACCCTAACCCTAACCCTAACCCTAACCCTAACCCTAACCCTAACCCTAACCCTAACCCTAACCCTAACCCTAACCCTAACCCTAACCCTAACCCTAACCCTAACCCTAACCCTAACCCTAACCCTAACCCTAACCCTAACCCTAACCCTAACCCTAACCCTAACCCTAACCCTAACCCTAACCCTAACCCTAACCCTAACCCTAACCCTAACCCTAACCCTAACCCTAACCCTAACCCTAACCCTAACCCTAACCCTAACCCTAACCCTAACCCTAACCCTAACCCTAACCCTAACCCTAACCCTAACCCTAACCCTAACCCTAACCCTAACCCTAACCCTAACCCTAACCCTAACCCTAACCCTAACCCTAACCCTAACCCTAACCCTAACCCTAACCCTAACCCTAACCCTAACCCTAACCCTAACCCTAACCCTAACCCTAACCCTAACCCTAACCCTAACCCTAACCCTAACCCTAACCCTAACCCTAACCCTAACCCTAACCCTAACCCTAACCCTAACCCTAACCCTAACCCTAACCCTAACCCTAACCCTAACCCTAACCCTAACCCTAACCCTAACCCTAACCCTAACCCTAACCCTAACCCTAACCCTAACCCTAACCCTAACCCTAACCCTAACCCTAACCCTAACCCTAACCCTAACCCTAACCCTAACCCTAACCCTAACCCTAACCCTAACCCTAACCCTAACCCTAACCCTAACCCTAACCCTAACCCTAACCCTAACCCTAACCCTAACCCTAACCCTAACCCTAACCCTAACCCTAACCCTAACCCTAACCCTAACCCTAACCCTAACCCTAACCCTAACCCTAACCCTAACCCTAACCCTAACCCTAACCCTAACCCTAACCCTAACCCTAACCCTAACCCTAACCCTAACCCTAACCCTAACCCTAACCCTAACCCTAACCCTAACCCTAACCCTAACCCTAACCCTAACCCTAACCCTAACCCTAACCCTAACCCTAACCCTAACCCTAACCCTAACCCTAACCCTAACCCTAACCCTAACCCTAACCCTAACCCTAACCCTAACCCTAACCCTAACCCTAACCCTAACCCTAACCCTAACCCTAACCCTAACCCTAACCCTAACCCTAACCCTAACCCTAACCCTAACCCTAACCCTAACCCTAACCCTAACCCTAACCCTAACCCTAACCCTAACCCTAACCCTAACCCTAACCCTAACCCTAACCCTAACCCTAACCCTAACCCTAACCCTAACCCTAACCCTAACCCTAACCCTAACCCTAACCCTAACCCTAACCCTAACCCTAACCCTAACCCTAACCCTAACCCTAACCCTAACCCTAACCCTAACCCTAACCCTAACCCTAACCCTAACCCTAACCCTAACCCTAACCCTAACCCTAACCCTAACCCTAACCCTAACCCTAACCCTAACCCTAACCCTAACCCTAACCCTAACCCTAACCCTAACCCTAACCCTAACCCTAACCCTAACCCTAACCCTAACCCTAACCCTAACCCTAACCCTAACCCTAACCCTAACCCTAACCCTAACCCTAACCCTAACCCTAACCCTAACCCTAACCCTAACCCTAACCCTAACCCTAACCCTAACCCTAACCCTAACCCTAACCCTAACCCTAACCCTAACCCTAACCCTAACCCTAACCCTAACCCTAACCCTAACCCTAACCCTAACCCTAACCCTAACCCTAACCCTAACCCTAACCCTAACCCTAACCCTAACCCTAACCCTAACCCTAACCCTAACCCTAACCCTAACCCTAACCCTAACCCTAACCCTAACCCTAACCCTAACCCTAACCCTAACCCTAACCCTAACCCTAACCCTAACCCTAACCCTAACCCTAACCCTAACCCTAACCCTAACCCTAACCCTAACCCTAACCCTAACCCTAACCCTAACCCTAACCCTAACCCTAACCCTAACCCTAACCCTAACCCTAACCCTAACCCTAACCCTAACCCTAACCCTAACCCTAACCCTAACCCTAACCCTAACCCTAACCCTAACCCTAACCCTAACCCTAACCCTAACCCTAACCCTAACCCTAACCCTAACCCTAACCCTAACCCTAACCCTAACCCTAACCCTAACCCTAACCCTAACCCTAACCCTAACCCTAACCCTAACCCTAACCCTAACCCTAACCCTAACCCTAACCCTAACCCTAACCCTAACCCTAACCCTAACCCTAACCCTAACCCTAACCCTAACCCTAACCCTAACCCTAACCCTAACCCTAACCCTAACCCTAACCCTAACCCTAACCCTAACCCTAACCCTAACCCTAACCCTAACCCTAACCCTAACCCTAACCCTAACCCTAACCCTAACCCTAACCCTAACCCTAACCCTAACCCTAACCCTAACCCTAACCCTAACCCTAACCCTAACCCTAACCCTAACCCTAACCCTAACCCTAACCCTAACCCTAACCCTAACCCTAACCCTAACCCTAACCCTAACCCTAACCCTAACCCTAACCCTAACCCTAACCCTAACCCTAACCCTAACCCTAACCCTAACCCTAACCCTAACCCTAACCCTAACCCTAACCCTAACCCTAACCCTAACCCTAACCCTAACCCTAACCCTAACCCTAACCCTAACCCTAACCCTAACCCTAACCCTAACCCTAACCCTAACCCTAACCCTAACCCTAACCCTAACCCTAACCCTAACCCTAACCCTAACCCTAACCCTAACCCTAACCCTAACCCTAACCCTAACCCTAACCCTAACCCTAACCCTAACCCTAACCCTAACCCTAACCCTAACCCTAACCCTAACCCTAACCCTAACCCTAACCCTAACCCTAACCCTAACCCTAACCCTAACCCTAACCCTAACCCTAACCCTAACCCTAACCCTAACCCTAACCCTAACCCTAACCCTAACCCTAACCCTAACCCTAACCCTAACCCTAACCCTAACCCTAACCCTAACCCTAACCCTAACCCTAACCCTAACCCTAACCCTAACCCTAACCCTAACCCTAACCCTAACCCTAACCCTAACCCTAACCCTAACCCTAACCCTAACCCTAACCCTAACCCTAACCCTAACCCTAACCCTAACCCTAACCCTAACCCTAACCCTAACCCTAACCCTAACCCTAACCCTAACCCTAACCCTAACCCTAACCCTAACCCTAACCCTAACCCTAACCCTAACCCTAACCCTAACCCTAACCCTAACCCTAACCCTAACCCTAACCCTAACCCTAACCCTAACCCTAACCCTAACCCTAACCCTAACCCTAACCCTAACCCTAACCCTAACCCTAACCCTAACCCTAACCCTAACCCTAACCCTAACCCTAACCCTAACCCTAACCCTAACCCTAACCCTAACCCTAACCCTAACCCTAACCCTAACCCTAACCCTAACCCTAACCCTAACCCTAACCCTAACCCTAACCCTAACCCTAACCCTAACCCTAACCCTAACCCTAACCCTAACCCTAACCCTAACCCTAACCCTAACCCTAACCCTAACCCTAACCCTAACCCTAACCCTAACCCTAACCCTAACCCTAACCCTAACCCTAACCCTAACCCTAACCCTAACCCTAACCCTAACCCTAACCCTAACCCTAACCCTAACCCTAACCCTAACCCTAACCCTAACCCTAACCCTAACCCTAACCCTAACCCTAACCCTAACCCTAACCCTAACCCTAACCCTAACCCTAACCCTAACCCTAACCCTAACCCTAACCCTAACCCTAACCCTAACCCTAACCCTAACCCTAACCCTAACCCTAACCCTAACCCTAACCCTAACCCTAACCCTAACCCTAACCCTAACCCTAACCCTAACCCTAACCCTAACCCTAACCCTAACCCTAACCCTAACCCTAACCCTAACCCTAACCCTAACCCTAACCCTAACCCTAACCCTAACCCTAACCCTAACCCTAACCCTAACCCTAACCCTAACCCTAACCCTAACCCTAACCCTAACCCTAACCCTAACCCTAACCCTAACCCTAACCCTAACCCTAACCCTAACCCTAACCCTAACCCTAACCCTAACCCTAACCCTAACCCTAACCCTAACCCTAACCCTAACCCTAACCCTAACCCTAACCCTAACCCTAACCCTAACCCTAACCCTAACCCTAACCCTAACCCTAACCCTAACCCTAACCCTAACCCTAACCCTAACCCTAACCCTAACCCTAACCCTAACCCTAACCCTAACCCTAACCCTAACCCTAACCCTAACCCTAACCCTAACCCTAACCCTAACCCTAACCCTAACCCTAACCCTAACCCTAACCCTAACCCTAACCCTAACCCTAACCCTAACCCTAACCCTAACCCTAACCCTAACCCTAACCCTAACCCTAACCCTAACCCTAACCCTAACCCTAACCCTAACCCTAACCCTAACCCTAACCCTAACCCTAACCCTAACCCTAACCCTAACCCTAACCCTAACCCTAACCCTAACCCTAACCCTAACCCTAACCCTAACCCTAACCCTAACCCTAACCCTAACCCTAACCCTAACCCTAACCCTAACCCTAACCCTAACCCTAACCCTAACCCTAACCCTAACCCTAACCCTAACCCTAACCCTAACCCTAACCCTAACCCTAACCCTAACCCTAACCCTAACCCTAACCCTAACCCTAACCCTAACCCTAACCCTAACCCTAACCCTAACCCTAACCCTAACCCTAACCCTAACCCTAACCCTAACCCTAACCCTAACCCTAACCCTAACCCTAACCCTAACCCTAACCCTAACCCTAACCCTAACCCTAACCCTAACCCTAACCCTAACCCTAACCCTAACCCTAACCCTAACCCTAACCCTAACCCTAACCCTAACCCTAACCCTAACCCTAACCCTAACCCTAACCCTAACCCTAACCCTAACCCTAACCCTAACCCTAACCCTAACCCTAACCCTAACCCTAACCCTAACCCTAACCCTAACCCTAACCCTAACCCTAACCCTAACCCTAACCCTAACCCTAACCCTAACCCTAACCCTAACCCTAACCCTAACCCTAACCCTAACCCTAACCCTAACCCTAACCCTAACCCTAACCCTAACCCTAACCCTAACCCTAACCCTAACCCTAACCCTAACCCTAACCCTAACCCTAACCCTAACCCTAACCCTAACCCTAACCCTAACCCTAACCCTAACCCTAACCCTAACCCTAACCCTAACCCTAACCCTAACCCTAACCCTAACCCTAACCCTAACCCTAACCCTAACCCTAACCCTAACCCTAACCCTAACCCTAACCCTAACCCTAACCCTAACCCTAACCCTAACCCTAACCCTAACCCTAACCCTAACCCTAACCCTAACCCTAACCCTAACCCTAACCCTAACCCTAACCCTAACCCTAACCCTAACCCTAACCCTAACCCTAACCCTAACCCTAACCCTAACCCTAACCCTAACCCTAACCCTAACCCTAACCCTAACCCTAACCCTAACCCTAACCCTAACCCTAACCCTAACCCTAACCCTAACCCTAACCCTAACCCTAACCCTAACCCTAACCCTAACCCTAACCCTAACCCTAACCCTAACCCTAACCCTAACCCTAACCCTAACCCTAACCCTAACCCTAACCCTAACCCTAACCCTAACCCTAACCCTAACCCTAACCCTAACCCTAACCCTAACCCTAACCCTAACCCTAACCCTAACCCTAACCCTAACCCTAACCCTAACCCTAACCCTAACCCTAACCCTAACCCTAACCCTAACCCTAACCCTAACCCTAACCCTAACCCTAACCCTAACCCTAACCCTAACCCTAACCCTAACCCTAACCCTAACCCTAACCCTAACCCTAACCCTAACCCTAACCCTAACCCTAACCCTAACCCTAACCCTAACCCTAACCCTAACCCTAACCCTAACCCTAACCCTAACCCTAACCCTAACCCTAACCCTAACCCTAACCCTAACCCTAACCCTAACCCTAACCCTAACCCTAACCCTAACCCTAACCCTAACCCTAACCCTAACCCTAACCCTAACCCTAACCCTAACCCTAACCCTAACCCTAACCCTAACCCTAACCCTAACCCTAACCCTAACCCTAACCCTAACCCTAACCCTAACCCTAACCCTAACCCTAACCCTAACCCTAACCCTAACCCTAACCCTAACCCTAACCCTAACCCTAACCCTAACCCTAACCCTAACCCTAACCCTAACCCTAACCCTAACCCTAACCCTAACCCTAACCCTAACCCTAACCCTAACCCTAACCCTAACCCTAACCCTAACCCTAACCCTAACCCTAACCCTAACCCTAACCCTAACCCTAACCCTAACCCTAACCCTAACCCTAACCCTAACCCTAACCCTAACCCTAACCCTAACCCTAACCCTAACCCTAACCCTAACCCTAACCCTAACCCTAACCCTAACCCTAACCCTAACCCTAACCCTAACCCTAACCCTAACCCTAACCCTAACCCTAACCCTAACCCTAACCCTAACCCTAACCCTAACCCTAACCCTAACCCTAACCCTAACCCTAACCCTAACCCTAACCCTAACCCTAACCCTAACCCTAACCCTAACCCTAACCCTAACCCTAACCCTAACCCTAACCCTAACCCTAACCCTAACCCTAACCCTAACCCTAACCCTAACCCTAACCCTAACCCTAACCCTAACCCTAACCCTAACCCTAACCCTAACCCTAACCCTAACCCTAACCCTAACCCTAACCCTAACCCTAACCCTAACCCTAACCCTAACCCTAACCCTAACCCTAACCCTAACCCTAACCCTAACCCTAACCCTAACCCTAACCCTAACCCTAACCCTAACCCTAACCCTAACCCTAACCCTAACCCTAACCCTAACCCTAACCCTAACCCTAACCCTAACCCTAACCCTAACCCTAACCCTAACCCTAACCCTAACCCTAACCCTAACCCTAACCCTAACCCTAACCCTAACCCTAACCCTAACCCTAACCCTAACCCTAACCCTAACCCTAACCCTAACCCTAACCCTAACCCTAACCCTAACCCTAACCCTAACCCTAACCCTAACCCTAACCCTAACCCTAACCCTAACCCTAACCCTAACCCTAACCCTAACCCTAACCCTAACCCTAACCCTAACCCTAACCCTAACCCTAACCCTAACCCTAACCCTAACCCTAACCCTAACCCTAACCCTAACCCTAACCCTAACCCTAACCCTAACCCTAACCCTAACCCTAACCCTAACCCTAACCCTAACCCTAACCCTAACCCTAACCCTAACCCTAACCCTAACCCTAACCCTAACCCTAACCCTAACCCTAACCCTAACCCTAACCCTAACCCTAACCCTAACCCTAACCCTAACCCTAACCCTAACCCTAACCCTAACCCTAACCCTAACCCTAACCCTAACCCTAACCCTAACCCTAACCCTAACCCTAACCCTAACCCTAACCCTAACCCTAACCCTAACCCTAACCCTAACCCTAACCCTAACCCTAACCCTAACCCTAACCCTAACCCTAACCCTAACCCTAACCCTAACCCTAACCCTAACCCTAACCCTAACCCTAACCCTAACCCTAACCCTAACCCTAACCCTAACCCTAACCCTAACCCTAACCCTAACCCTAACCCTAACCCTAACCCTAACCCTAACCCTAACCCTAACCCTAACCCTAACCCTAACCCTAACCCTAACCCTAACCCTAACCCTAACCCTAACCCTAACCCTAACCCTAACCCTAACCCTAACCCTAACCCTAACCCTAACCCTAACCCTAACCCTAACCCTAACCCTAACCCTAACCCTAACCCTAACCCTAACCCTAACCCTAACCCTAACCCTAACCCTAACCCTAACCCTAACCCTAACCCTAACCCTAACCCTAACCCTAACCCTAACCCTAACCCTAACCCTAACCCTAACCCTAACCCTAACCCTAACCCTAACCCTAACCCTAACCCTAACCCTAACCCTAACCCTAACCCTAACCCTAACCCTAACCCTAACCCTAACCCTAACCCTAACCCTAACCCTAACCCTAACCCTAACCCTAACCCTAACCCTAACCCTAACCCTAACCCTAACCCTAACCCTAACCCTAACCCTAACCCTAACCCTAACCCTAACCCTAACCCTAACCCTAACCCTAACCCTAACCCTAACCCTAACCCTAACCCTAACCCTAACCCTAACCCTAACCCTAACCCTAACCCTAACCCTAACCCTAACCCTAACCCTAACCCTAACCCTAACCCTAACCCTAACCCTAACCCTAACCCTAACCCTAACCCTAACCCTAACCCTAACCCTAACCCTAACCCTAACCCTAACCCTAACCCTAACCCTAACCCTAACCCTAACCCTAACCCTAACCCTAACCCTAACCCTAACCCTAACCCTAACCCTAACCCTAACCCTAACCCTAACCCTAACCCTAACCCTAACCCTAACCCTAACCCTAACCCTAACCCTAACCCTAACCCTAACCCTAACCCTAACCCTAACCCTAACCCTAACCCTAACCCTAACCCTAACCCTAACCCTAACCCTAACCCTAACCCTAACCCTAACCCTAACCCTAACCCTAACCCTAACCCTAACCCTAACCCTAACCCTAACCCTAACCCTAACCCTAACCCTAACCCTAACCCTAACCCTAACCCTAACCCTAACCCTAACCCTAACCCTAACCCTAACCCTAACCCTAACCCTAACCCTAACCCTAACCCTAACCCTAACCCTAACCCTAACCCTAACCCTAACCCTAACCCTAACCCTAACCCTAACCCTAACCCTAACCCTAACCCTAACCCTAACCCTAACCCTAACCCTAACCCTAACCCTAACCCTAACCCTAACCCTAACCCTAACCCTAACCCTAACCCTAACCCTAACCCTAACCCTAACCCTAACCCTAACCCTAACCCTAACCCTAACCCTAACCCTAACCCTAACCCTAACCCTAACCCTAACCCTAACCCTAACCCTAACCCTAACCCTAACCCTAACCCTAACCCTAACCCTAACCCTAACCCTAACCCTAACCCTAACCCTAACCCTAACCCTAACCCTAACCCTAACCCTAACCCTAACCCTAACCCTAACCCTAACCCTAACCCTAACCCTAACCCTAACCCTAACCCTAACCCTAACCCTAACCCTAACCCTAACCCTAACCCTAACCCTAACCCTAACCCTAACCCTAACCCTAACCCTAACCCTAACCCTAACCCTAACCCTAACCCTAACCCTAACCCTAACCCTAACCCTAACCCTAACCCTAACCCTAACCCTAACCCTAACCCTAACCCTAACCCTAACCCTAACCCTAACCCTAACCCTAACCCTAACCCTAACCCTAACCCTAACCCTAACCCTAACCCTAACCCTAACCCTAACCCTAACCCTAACCCTAACCCTAACCCTAACCCTAACCCTAACCCTAACCCTAACCCTAACCCTAACCCTAACCCTAACCCTAACCCTAACCCTAACCCTAACCCTAACCCTAACCCTAACCCTAACCCTAACCCTAACCCTAACCCTAACCCTAACCCTAACCCTAACCCTAACCCTAACCCTAACCCTAACCCTAACCCTAACCCTAACCCTAACCCTAACCCTAACCCTAACCCTAACCCTAACCCTAACCCTAACCCTAACCCTAACCCTAACCCTAACCCTAACCCTAACCCTAACCCTAACCCTAACCCTAACCCTAACCCTAACCCTAACCCTAACCCTAACCCTAACCCTAACCCTAACCCTAACCCTAACCCTAACCCTAACCCTAACCCTAACCCTAACCCTAACCCTAACCCTAACCCTAACCCTAACCCTAACCCTAACCCTAACCCTAACCCTAACCCTAACCCTAACCCTAACCCTAACCCTAACCCTAACCCTAACCCTAACCCTAACCCTAACCCTAACCCTAACCCTAACCCTAACCCTAACCCTAACCCTAACCCTAACCCTAACCCTAACCCTAACCCTAACCCTAACCCTAACCCTAACCCTAACCCTAACCCTAACCCTAACCCTAACCCTAACCCTAACCCTAACCCTAACCCTAACCCTAACCCTAACCCTAACCCTAACCCTAACCCTAACCCTAACCCTAACCCTAACCCTAACCCTAACCCTAACCCTAACCCTAACCCTAACCCTAACCCTAACCCTAACCCTAACCCTAACCCTAACCCTAACCCTAACCCTAACCCTAACCCTAACCCTAACCCTAACCCTAACCCTAACCCTAACCCTAACCCTAACCCTAACCCTAACCCTAACCCTAACCCTAACCCTAACCCTAACCCTAACCCTAACCCTAACCCTAACCCTAACCCTAACCCTAACCCTAACCCTAACCCTAACCCTAACCCTAACCCTAACCCTAACCCTAACCCTAACCCTAACCCTAACCCTAACCCTAACCCTAACCCTAACCCTAACCCTAACCCTAACCCTAACCCTAACCCTAACCCTAACCCTAACCCTAACCCTAACCCTAACCCTAACCCTAACCCTAACCCTAACCCTAACCCTAACCCTAACCCTAACCCTAACCCTAACCCTAACCCTAACCCTAACCCTAACCCTAACCCTAACCCTAACCCTAACCCTAACCCTAACCCTAACCCTAACCCTAACCCTAACCCTAACCCTAACCCTAACCCTAACCCTAACCCTAACCCTAACCCTAACCCTAACCCTAACCCTAACCCTAACCCTAACCCTAACCCTAACCCTAACCCTAACCCTAACCCTAACCCTAACCCTAACCCTAACCCTAACCCTAACCCTAACCCTAACCCTAACCCTAACCCTAACCCTAACCCTAACCCTAACCCTAACCCTAACCCTAACCCTAACCCTAACCCTAACCCTAACCCTAACCCTAACCCTAACCCTAACCCTAACCCTAACCCTAACCCTAACCCTAACCCTAACCCTAACCCTAACCCTAACCCTAACCCTAACCCTAACCCTAACCCTAACCCTAACCCTAACCCTAACCCTAACCCTAACCCTAACCCTAACCCTAACCCTAACCCTAACCCTAACCCTAACCCTAACCCTAACCCTAACCCTAACCCTAACCCTAACCCTAACCCTAACCCTAACCCTAACCCTAACCCTAACCCTAACCCTAACCCTAACCCTAACCCTAACCCTAACCCTAACCCTAACCCTAACCCTAACCCTAACCCTAACCCTAACCCTAACCCTAACCCTAACCCTAACCCTAACCCTAACCCTAACCCTAACCCTAACCCTAACCCTAACCCTAACCCTAACCCTAACCCTAACCCTAACCCTAACCCTAACCCTAACCCTAACCCTAACCCTAACCCTAACCCTAACCCTAACCCTAACCCTAACCCTAACCCTAACCCTAACCCTAACCCTAACCCTAACCCTAACCCTAACCCTAACCCTAACCCTAACCCTAACCCTAACCCTAACCCTAACCCTAACCCTAACCCTAACCCTAACCCTAACCCTAACCCTAACCCTAACCCTAACCCTAACCCTAACCCTAACCCTAACCCTAACCCTAACCCTAACCCTAACCCTAACCCTAACCCTAACCCTAACCCTAACCCTAACCCTAACCCTAACCCTAACCCTAACCCTAACCCTAACCCTAACCCTAACCCTAACCCTAACCCTAACCCTAACCCTAACCCTAACCCTAACCCTAACCCTAACCCTAACCCTAACCCTAACCCTAACCCTAACCCTAACCCTAACCCTAACCCTAACCCTAACCCTAACCCTAACCCTAACCCTAACCCTAACCCTAACCCTAACCCTAACCCTAACCCTAACCCTAACCCTAACCCTAACCCTAACCCTAACCCTAACCCTAACCCTAACCCTAACCCTAACCCTAACCCTAACCCTAACCCTAACCCTAACCCTAACCCTAACCCTAACCCTAACCCTAACCCTAACCCTAACCCTAACCCTAACCCTAACCCTAACCCTAACCCTAACCCTAACCCTAACCCTAACCCTAACCCTAACCCTAACCCTAACCCTAACCCTAACCCTAACCCTAACCCTAACCCTAACCCTAACCCTAACCCTAACCCTAACCCTAACCCTAACCCTAACCCTAACCCTAACCCTAACCCTAACCCTAACCCTAACCCTAACCCTAACCCTAACCCTAACCCTAACCCTAACCCTAACCCTAACCCTAACCCTAACCCTAACCCTAACCCTAACCCTAACCCTAACCCTAACCCTAACCCTAACCCTAACCCTAACCCTAACCCTAACCCTAACCCTAACCCTAACCCTAACCCTAACCCTAACCCTAACCCTAACCCTAACCCTAACCCTAACCCTAACCCTAACCCTAACCCTAACCCTAACCCTAACCCTAACCCTAACCCTAACCCTAACCCTAACCCTAACCCTAACCCTAACCCTAACCCTAACCCTAACCCTAACCCTAACCCTAACCCTAACCCTAACCCTAACCCTAACCCTAACCCTAACCCTAACCCTAACCCTAACCCTAACCCTAACCCTAACCCTAACCCTAACCCTAACCCTAACCCTAACCCTAACCCTAACCCTAACCCTAACCCTAACCCTAACCCTAACCCTAACCCTAACCCTAACCCTAACCCTAACCCTAACCCTAACCCTAACCCTAACCCTAACCCTAACCCTAACCCTAACCCTAACCCTAACCCTAACCCTAACCCTAACCCTAACCCTAACCCTAACCCTAACCCTAACCCTAACCCTAACCCTAACCCTAACCCTAACCCTAACCCTAACCCTAACCCTAACCCTAACCCTAACCCTAACCCTAACCCTAACCCTAACCCTAACCCTAACCCTAACCCTAACCCTAACCCTAACCCTAACCCTAACCCTAACCCTAACCCTAACCCTAACCCTAACCCTAACCCTAACCCTAACCCTAACCCTAACCCTAACCCTAACCCTAACCCTAACCCTAACCCTAACCCTAACCCTAACCCTAACCCTAACCCTAACCCTAACCCTAACCCTAACCCTAACCCTAACCCTAACCCTAACCCTAACCCTAACCCTAACCCTAACCCTAACCCTAACCCTAACCCTAACCCTAACCCTAACCCTAACCCTAACCCTAACCCTAACCCTAACCCTAACCCTAACCCTAACCCTAACCCTAACCCTAACCCTAACCCTAACCCTAACCCTAACCCTAACCCTAACCCTAACCCTAACCCTAACCCTAACCCTAACCCTAACCCTAACCCTAACCCTAACCCTAACCCTAACCCTAACCCTAACCCTAACCCTAACCCTAACCCTAACCCTAACCCTAACCCTAACCCTAACCCTAACCCTAACCCTAACCCTAACCCTAACCCTAACCCTAACCCTAACCCTAACCCTAACCCTAACCCTAACCCTAACCCTAACCCTAACCCTAACCCTAACCCTAACCCTAACCCTAACCCTAACCCTAACCCTAACCCTAACCCTAACCCTAACCCTAACCCTAACCCTAACCCTAACCCTAACCCTAACCCTAACCCTAACCCTAACCCTAACCCTAACCCTAACCCTAACCCTAACCCTAACCCTAACCCTAACCCTAACCCTAACCCTAACCCTAACCCTAACCCTAACCCTAACCCTAACCCTAACCCTAACCCTAACCCTAACCCTAACCCTAACCCTAACCCTAACCCTAACCCTAACCCTAACCCTAACCCTAACCCTAACCCTAACCCTAACCCTAACCCTAACCCTAACCCTAACCCTAACCCTAACCCTAACCCTAACCCTAACCCTAACCCTAACCCTAACCCTAACCCTAACCCTAACCCTAACCCTAACCCTAACCCTAACCCTAACCCTAACCCTAACCCTAACCCTAACCCTAACCCTAACCCTAACCCTAACCCTAACCCTAACCCTAACCCTAACCCTAACCCTAACCCTAACCCTAACCCTAACCCTAACCCTAACCCTAACCCTAACCCTAACCCTAACCCTAACCCTAACCCTAACCCTAACCCTAACCCTAACCCTAACCCTAACCCTAACCCTAACCCTAACCCTAACCCTAACCCTAACCCTAACCCTAACCCTAACCCTAACCCTAACCCTAACCCTAACCCTAACCCTAACCCTAACCCTAACCCTAACCCTAACCCTAACCCTAACCCTAACCCTAACCCTAACCCTAACCCTAACCCTAACCCTAACCCTAACCCTAACCCTAACCCTAACCCTAACCCTAACCCTAACCCTAACCCTAACCCTAACCCTAACCCTAACCCTAACCCTAACCCTAACCCTAACCCTAACCCTAACCCTAACCCTAACCCTAACCCTAACCCTAACCCTAACCCTAACCCTAACCCTAACCCTAACCCTAACCCTAACCCTAACCCTAACCCTAACCCTAACCCTAACCCTAACCCTAACCCTAACCCTAACCCTAACCCTAACCCTAACCCTAACCCTAACCCTAACCCTAACCCTAACCCTAACCCTAACCCTAACCCTAACCCTAACCCTAACCCTAACCCTAACCCTAACCCTAACCCTAACCCTAACCCTAACCCTAACCCTAACCCTAACCCTAACCCTAACCCTAACCCTAACCCTAACCCTAACCCTAACCCTAACCCTAACCCTAACCCTAACCCTAACCCTAACCCTAACCCTAACCCTAACCCTAACCCTAACCCTAACCCTAACCCTAACCCTAACCCTAACCCTAACCCTAACCCTAACCCTAACCCTAACCCTAACCCTAACCCTAACCCTAACCCTAACCCTAACCCTAACCCTAACCCTAACCCTAACCCTAACCCTAACCCTAACCCTAACCCTAACCCTAACCCTAACCCTAACCCTAACCCTAACCCTAACCCTAACCCTAACCCTAACCCTAACCCTAACCCTAACCCTAACCCTAACCCTAACCCTAACCCTAACCCTAACCCTAACCCTAACCCTAACCCTAACCCTAACCCTAACCCTAACCCTAACCCTAACCCTAACCCTAACCCTAACCCTAACCCTAACCCTAACCCTAACCCTAACCCTAACCCTAACCCTAACCCTAACCCTAACCCTAACCCTAACCCTAACCCTAACCCTAACCCTAACCCTAACCCTAACCCTAACCCTAACCCTAACCCTAACCCTAACCCTAACCCTAACCCTAACCCTAACCCTAACCCTAACCCTAACCCTAACCCTAACCCTAACCCTAACCCTAACCCTAACCCTAACCCTAACCCTAACCCTAACCCTAACCCTAACCCTAACCCTAACCCTAACCCTAACCCTAACCCTAACCCTAACCCTAACCCTAACCCTAACCCTAACCCTAACCCTAACCCTAACCCTAACCCTAACCCTAACCCTAACCCTAACCCTAACCCTAACCCTAACCCTAACCCTAACCCTAACCCTAACCCTAACCCTAACCCTAACCCTAACCCTAACCCTAACCCTAACCCTAACCCTAACCCTAACCCTAACCCTAACCCTAACCCTAACCCTAACCCTAACCCTAACCCTAACCCTAACCCTAACCCTAACCCTAACCCTAACCCTAACCCTAACCCTAACCCTAACCCTAACCCTAACCCTAACCCTAACCCTAACCCTAACCCTAACCCTAACCCTAACCCTAACCCTAACCCTAACCCTAACCCTAACCCTAACCCTAACCCTAACCCTAACCCTAACCCTAACCCTAACCCTAACCCTAACCCTAACCCTAACCCTAACCCTAACCCTAACCCTAACCCTAACCCTAACCCTAACCCTAACCCTAACCCTAACCCTAACCCTAACCCTAACCCTAACCCTAACCCTAACCCTAACCCTAACCCTAACCCTAACCCTAACCCTAACCCTAACCCTAACCCTAACCCTAACCCTAACCCTAACCCTAACCCTAACCCTAACCCTAACCCTAACCCTAACCCTAACCCTAACCCTAACCCTAACCCTAACCCTAACCCTAACCCTAACCCTAACCCTAACCCTAACCCTAACCCTAACCCTAACCCTAACCCTAACCCTAACCCTAACCCTAACCCTAACCCTAACCCTAACCCTAACCCTAACCCTAACCCTAACCCTAACCCTAACCCTAACCCTAACCCTAACCCTAACCCTAACCCTAACCCTAACCCTAACCCTAACCCTAACCCTAACCCTAACCCTAACCCTAACCCTAACCCTAACCCTAACCCTAACCCTAACCCTAACCCTAACCCTAACCCTAACCCTAACCCTAACCCTAACCCTAACCCTAACCCTAACCCTAACCCTAACCCTAACCCTAACCCTAACCCTAACCCTAACCCTAACCCTAACCCTAACCCTAACCCTAACCCTAACCCTAACCCTAACCCTAACCCTAACCCTAACCCTAACCCTAACCCTAACCCTAACCCTAACCCTAACCCTAACCCTAACCCTAACCCTAACCCTAACCCTAACCCTAACCCTAACCCTAACCCTAACCCTAACCCTAACCCTAACCCTAACCCTAACCCTAACCCTAACCCTAACCCTAACCCTAACCCTAACCCTAACCCTAACCCTAACCCTAACCCTAACCCTAACCCTAACCCTAACCCTAACCCTAACCCTAACCCTAACCCTAACCCTAACCCTAACCCTAACCCTAACCCTAACCCTAACCCTAACCCTAACCCTAACCCTAACCCTAACCCTAACCCTAACCCTAACCCTAACCCTAACCCTAACCCTAACCCTAACCCTAACCCTAACCCTAACCCTAACCCTAACCCTAACCCTAACCCTAACCCTAACCCTAACCCTAACCCTAACCCTAACCCTAACCCTAACCCTAACCCTAACCCTAACCCTAACCCTAACCCTAACCCTAACCCTAACCCTAACCCTAACCCTAACCCTAACCCTAACCCTAACCCTAACCCTAACCCTAACCCTAACCCTAACCCTAACCCTAACCCTAACCCTAACCCTAACCCTAACCCTAACCCTAACCCTAACCCTAACCCTAACCCTAACCCTAACCCTAACCCTAACCCTAACCCTAACCCTAACCCTAACCCTAACCCTAACCCTAACCCTAACCCTAACCCTAACCCTAACCCTAACCCTAACCCTAACCCTAACCCTAACCCTAACCCTAACCCTAACCCTAACCCTAACCCTAACCCTAACCCTAACCCTAACCCTAACCCTAACCCTAACCCTAACCCTAACCCTAACCCTAACCCTAACCCTAACCCTAACCCTAACCCTAACCCTAACCCTAACCCTAACCCTAACCCTAACCCTAACCCTAACCCTAACCCTAACCCTAACCCTAACCCTAACCCTAACCCTAACCCTAACCCTAACCCTAACCCTAACCCTAACCCTAACCCTAACCCTAACCCTAACCCTAACCCTAACCCTAACCCTAACCCTAACCCTAACCCTAACCCTAACCCTAACCCTAACCCTAACCCTAACCCTAACCCTAACCCTAACCCTAACCCTAACCCTAACCCTAACCCTAACCCTAACCCTAACCCTAACCCTAACCCTAACCCTAACCCTAACCCTAACCCTAACCCTAACCCTAACCCTAACCCTAACCCTAACCCTAACCCTAACCCTAACCCTAACCCTAACCCTAACCCTAACCCTAACCCTAACCCTAACCCTAACCCTAACCCTAACCCTAACCCTAACCCTAACCCTAACCCTAACCCTAACCCTAACCCTAACCCTAACCCTAACCCTAACCCTAACCCTAACCCTAACCCTAACCCTAACCCTAACCCTAACCCTAACCCTAACCCTAACCCTAACCCTAACCCTAACCCTAACCCTAACCCTAACCCTAACCCTAACCCTAACCCTAACCCTAACCCTAACCCTAACCCTAACCCTAACCCTAACCCTAACCCTAACCCTAACCCTAACCCTAACCCTAACCCTAACCCTAACCCTAACCCTAACCCTAACCCTAACCCTAACCCTAACCCTAACCCTAACCCTAACCCTAACCCTAACCCTAACCCTAACCCTAACCCTAACCCTAACCCTAACCCTAACCCTAACCCTAACCCTAACCCTAACCCTAACCCTAACCCTAACCCTAACCCTAACCCTAACCCTAACCCTAACCCTAACCCTAACCCTAACCCTAACCCTAACCCTAACCCTAACCCTAACCCTAACCCTAACCCTAACCCTAACCCTAACCCTAACCCTAACCCTAACCCTAACCCTAACCCTAACCCTAACCCTAACCCTAACCCTAACCCTAACCCTAACCCTAACCCTAACCCTAACCCTAACCCTAACCCTAACCCTAACCCTAACCCTAACCCTAACCCTAACCCTAACCCTAACCCTAACCCTAACCCTAACCCTAACCCTAACCCTAACCCTAACCCTAACCCTAACCCTAACCCTAACCCTAACCCTAACCCTAACCCTAACCCTAACCCTAACCCTAACCCTAACCCTAACCCTAACCCTAACCCTAACCCTAACCCTAACCCTAACCCTAACCCTAACCCTAACCCTAACCCTAACCCTAACCCTAACCCTAACCCTAACCCTAACCCTAACCCTAACCCTAACCCTAACCCTAACCCTAACCCTAACCCTAACCCTAACCCTAACCCTAACCCTAACCCTAACCCTAACCCTAACCCTAACCCTAACCCTAACCCTAACCCTAACCCTAACCCTAACCCTAACCCTAACCCTAACCCTAACCCTAACCCTAACCCTAACCCTAACCCTAACCCTAACCCTAACCCTAACCCTAACCCTAACCCTAACCCTAACCCTAACCCTAACCCTAACCCTAACCCTAACCCTAACCCTAACCCTAACCCTAACCCTAACCCTAACCCTAACCCTAACCCTAACCCTAACCCTAACCCTAACCCTAACCCTAACCCTAACCCTAACCCTAACCCTAACCCTAACCCTAACCCTAACCCTAACCCTAACCCTAACCCTAACCCTAACCCTAACCCTAACCCTAACCCTAACCCTAACCCTAACCCTAACCCTAACCCTAACCCTAACCCTAACCCTAACCCTAACCCTAACCCTAACCCTAACCCTAACCCTAACCCTAACCCTAACCCTAACCCTAACCCTAACCCTAACCCTAACCCTAACCCTAACCCTAACCCTAACCCTAACCCTAACCCTAACCCTAACCCTAACCCTAACCCTAACCCTAACCCTAACCCTAACCCTAACCCTAACCCTAACCCTAACCCTAACCCTAACCCTAACCCTAACCCTAACCCTAACCCTAACCCTAACCCTAACCCTAACCCTAACCCTAACCCTAACCCTAACCCTAACCCTAACCCTAACCCTAACCCTAACCCTAACCCTAACCCTAACCCTAACCCTAACCCTAACCCTAACCCTAACCCTAACCCTAACCCTAACCCTAACCCTAACCCTAACCCTAACCCTAACCCTAACCCTAACCCTAACCCTAACCCTAACCCTAACCCTAACCCTAACCCTAACCCTAACCCTAACCCTAACCCTAACCCTAACCCTAACCCTAACCCTAACCCTAACCCTAACCCTAACCCTAACCCTAACCCTAACCCTAACCCTAACCCTAACCCTAACCCTAACCCTAACCCTAACCCTAACCCTAACCCTAACCCTAACCCTAACCCTAACCCTAACCCTAACCCTAACCCTAACCCTAACCCTAACCCTAACCCTAACCCTAACCCTAACCCTAACCCTAACCCTAACCCTAACCCTAACCCTAACCCTAACCCTAACCCTAACCCTAACCCTAACCCTAACCCTAACCCTAACCCTAACCCTAACCCTAACCCTAACCCTAACCCTAACCCTAACCCTAACCCTAACCCTAACCCTAACCCTAACCCTAACCCTAACCCTAACCCTAACCCTAACCCTAACCCTAACCCTAACCCTAACCCTAACCCTAACCCTAACCCTAACCCTAACCCTAACCCTAACCCTAACCCTAACCCTAACCCTAACCCTAACCCTAACCCTAACCCTAACCCTAACCCTAACCCTAACCCTAACCCTAACCCTAACCCTAACCCTAACCCTAACCCTAACCCTAACCCTAACCCTAACCCTAACCCTAACCCTAACCCTAACCCTAACCCTAACCCTAACCCTAACCCTAACCCTAACCCTAACCCTAACCCTAACCCTAACCCTAACCCTAACCCTAACCCTAACCCTAACCCTAACCCTAACCCTAACCCTAACCCTAACCCTAACCCTAACCCTAACCCTAACCCTAACCCTAACCCTAACCCTAACCCTAACCCTAACCCTAACCCTAACCCTAACCCTAACCCTAACCCTAACCCTAACCCTAACCCTAACCCTAACCCTAACCCTAACCCTAACCCTAACCCTAACCCTAACCCTAACCCTAACCCTAACCCTAACCCTAACCCTAACCCTAACCCTAACCCTAACCCTAACCCTAACCCTAACCCTAACCCTAACCCTAACCCTAACCCTAACCCTAACCCTAACCCTAACCCTAACCCTAACCCTAACCCTAACCCTAACCCTAACCCTAACCCTAACCCTAACCCTAACCCTAACCCTAACCCTAACCCTAACCCTAACCCTAACCCTAACCCTAACCCTAACCCTAACCCTAACCCTAACCCTAACCCTAACCCTAACCCTAACCCTAACCCTAACCCTAACCCTAACCCTAACCCTAACCCTAACCCTAACCCTAACCCTAACCCTAACCCTAACCCTAACCCTAACCCTAACCCTAACCCTAACCCTAACCCTAACCCTAACCCTAACCCTAACCCTAACCCTAACCCTAACCCTAACCCTAACCCTAACCCTAACCCTAACCCTAACCCTAACCCTAACCCTAACCCTAACCCTAACCCTAACCCTAACCCTAACCCTAACCCTAACCCTAACCCTAACCCTAACCCTAACCCTAACCCTAACCCTAACCCTAACCCTAACCCTAACCCTAACCCTAACCCTAACCCTAACCCTAACCCTAACCCTAACCCTAACCCTAACCCTAACCCTAACCCTAACCCTAACCCTAACCCTAACCCTAACCCTAACCCTAACCCTAACCCTAACCCTAACCCTAACCCTAACCCTAACCCTAACCCTAACCCTAACCCTAACCCTAACCCTAACCCTAACCCTAACCCTAACCCTAACCCTAACCCTAACCCTAACCCTAACCCTAACCCTAACCCTAACCCTAACCCTAACCCTAACCCTAACCCTAACCCTAACCCTAACCCTAACCCTAACCCTAACCCTAACCCTAACCCTAACCCTAACCCTAACCCTAACCCTAACCCTAACCCTAACCCTAACCCTAACCCTAACCCTAACCCTAACCCTAACCCTAACCCTAACCCTAACCCTAACCCTAACCCTAACCCTAACCCTAACCCTAACCCTAACCCTAACCCTAACCCTAACCCTAACCCTAACCCTAACCCTAACCCTAACCCTAACCCTAACCCTAACCCTAACCCTAACCCTAACCCTAACCCTAACCCTAACCCTAACCCTAACCCTAACCCTAACCCTAACCCTAACCCTAACCCTAACCCTAACCCTAACCCTAACCCTAACCCTAACCCTAACCCTAACCCTAACCCTAACCCTAACCCTAACCCTAACCCTAACCCTAACCCTAACCCTAACCCTAACCCTAACCCTAACCCTAACCCTAACCCTAACCCTAACCCTAACCCTAACCCTAACCCTAACCCTAACCCTAACCCTAACCCTAACCCTAACCCTAACCCTAACCCTAACCCTAACCCTAACCCTAACCCTAACCCTAACCCTAACCCTAACCCTAACCCTAACCCTAACCCTAACCCTAACCCTAACCCTAACCCTAACCCTAACCCTAACCCTAACCCTAACCCTAACCCTAACCCTAACCCTAACCCTAACCCTAACCCTAACCCTAACCCTAACCCTAACCCTAACCCTAACCCTAACCCTAACCCTAACCCTAACCCTAACCCTAACCCTAACCCTAACCCTAACCCTAACCCTAACCCTAACCCTAACCCTAACCCTAACCCTAACCCTAACCCTAACCCTAACCCTAACCCTAACCCTAACCCTAACCCTAACCCTAACCCTAACCCTAACCCTAACCCTAACCCTAACCCTAACCCTAACCCTAACCCTAACCCTAACCCTAACCCTAACCCTAACCCTAACCCTAACCCTAACCCTAACCCTAACCCTAACCCTAACCCTAACCCTAACCCTAACCCTAACCCTAACCCTAACCCTAACCCTAACCCTAACCCTAACCCTAACCCTAACCCTAACCCTAACCCTAACCCTAACCCTAACCCTAACCCTAACCCTAACCCTAACCCTAACCCTAACCCTAACCCTAACCCTAACCCTAACCCTAACCCTAACCCTAACCCTAACCCTAACCCTAACCCTAACCCTAACCCTAACCCTAACCCTAACCCTAACCCTAACCCTAACCCTAACCCTAACCCTAACCCTAACCCTAACCCTAACCCTAACCCTAACCCTAACCCTAACCCTAACCCTAACCCTAACCCTAACCCTAACCCTAACCCTAACCCTAACCCTAACCCTAACCCTAACCCTAACCCTAACCCTAACCCTAACCCTAACCCTAACCCTAACCCTAACCCTAACCCTAACCCTAACCCTAACCCTAACCCTAACCCTAACCCTAACCCTAACCCTAACCCTAACCCTAACCCTAACCCTAACCCTAACCCTAACCCTAACCCTAACCCTAACCCTAACCCTAACCCTAACCCTAACCCTAACCCTAACCCTAACCCTAACCCTAACCCTAACCCTAACCCTAACCCTAACCCTAACCCTAACCCTAACCCTAACCCTAACCCTAACCCTAACCCTAACCCTAACCCTAACCCTAACCCTAACCCTAACCCTAACCCTAACCCTAACCCTAACCCTAACCCTAACCCTAACCCTAACCCTAACCCTAACCCTAACCCTAACCCTAACCCTAACCCTAACCCTAACCCTAACCCTAACCCTAACCCTAACCCTAACCCTAACCCTAACCCTAACCCTAACCCTAACCCTAACCCTAACCCTAACCCTAACCCTAACCCTAACCCTAACCCTAACCCTAACCCTAACCCTAACCCTAACCCTAACCCTAACCCTAACCCTAACCCTAACCCTAACCCTAACCCTAACCCTAACCCTAACCCTAACCCTAACCCTAACCCTAACCCTAACCCTAACCCTAACCCTAACCCTAACCCTAACCCTAACCCTAACCCTAACCCTAACCCTAACCCTAACCCTAACCCTAACCCTAACCCTAACCCTAACCCTAACCCTAACCCTAACCCTAACCCTAACCCTAACCCTAACCCTAACCCTAACCCTAACCCTAACCCTAACCCTAACCCTAACCCTAACCCTAACCCTAACCCTAACCCTAACCCTAACCCTAACCCTAACCCTAACCCTAACCCTAACCCTAACCCTAACCCTAACCCTAACCCTAACCCTAACCCTAACCCTAACCCTAACCCTAACCCTAACCCTAACCCTAACCCTAACCCTAACCCTAACCCTAACCCTAACCCTAACCCTAACCCTAACCCTAACCCTAACCCTAACCCTAACCCTAACCCTAACCCTAACCCTAACCCTAACCCTAACCCTAACCCTAACCCTAACCCTAACCCTAACCCTAACCCTAACCCTAACCCTAACCCTAACCCTAACCCTAACCCTAACCCTAACCCTAACCCTAACCCTAACCCTAACCCTAACCCTAACCCTAACCCTAACCCTAACCCTAACCCTAACCCTAACCCTAACCCTAACCCTAACCCTAACCCTAACCCTAACCCTAACCCTAACCCTAACCCTAACCCTAACCCTAACCCTAACCCTAACCCTAACCCTAACCCTAACCCTAACCCTAACCCTAACCCTAACCCTAACCCTAACCCTAACCCTAACCCTAACCCTAACCCTAACCCTAACCCTAACCCTAACCCTAACCCTAACCCTAACCCTAACCCTAACCCTAACCCTAACCCTAACCCTAACCCTAACCCTAACCCTAACCCTAACCCTAACCCTAACCCTAACCCTAACCCTAACCCTAACCCTAACCCTAACCCTAACCCTAACCCTAACCCTAACCCTAACCCTAACCCTAACCCTAACCCTAACCCTAACCCTAACCCTAACCCTAACCCTAACCCTAACCCTAACCCTAACCCTAACCCTAACCCTAACCCTAACCCTAACCCTAACCCTAACCCTAACCCTAACCCTAACCCTAACCCTAACCCTAACCCTAACCCTAACCCTAACCCTAACCCTAACCCTAACCCTAACCCTAACCCTAACCCTAACCCTAACCCTAACCCTAACCCTAACCCTAACCCTAACCCTAACCCTAACCCTAACCCTAACCCTAACCCTAACCCTAACCCTAACCCTAACCCTAACCCTAACCCTAACCCTAACCCTAACCCTAACCCTAACCCTAACCCTAACCCTAACCCTAACCCTAACCCTAACCCTAACCCTAACCCTAACCCTAACCCTAACCCTAACCCTAACCCTAACCCTAACCCTAACCCTAACCCTAACCCTAACCCTAACCCTAACCCTAACCCTAACCCTAACCCTAACCCTAACCCTAACCCTAACCCTAACCCTAACCCTAACCCTAACCCTAACCCTAACCCTAACCCTAACCCTAACCCTAACCCTAACCCTAACCCTAACCCTAACCCTAACCCTAACCCTAACCCTAACCCTAACCCTAACCCTAACCCTAACCCTAACCCTAACCCTAACCCTAACCCTAACCCTAACCCTAACCCTAACCCTAACCCTAACCCTAACCCTAACCCTAACCCTAACCCTAACCCTAACCCTAACCCTAACCCTAACCCTAACCCTAACCCTAACCCTAACCCTAACCCTAACCCTAACCCTAACCCTAACCCTAACCCTAACCCTAACCCTAACCCTAACCCTAACCCTAACCCTAACCCTAACCCTAACCCTAACCCTAACCCTAACCCTAACCCTAACCCTAACCCTAACCCTAACCCTAACCCTAACCCTAACCCTAACCCTAACCCTAACCCTAACCCTAACCCTAACCCTAACCCTAACCCTAACCCTAACCCTAACCCTAACCCTAACCCTAACCCTAACCCTAACCCTAACCCTAACCCTAACCCTAACCCTAACCCTAACCCTAACCCTAACCCTAACCCTAACCCTAACCCTAACCCTAACCCTAACCCTAACCCTAACCCTAACCCTAACCCTAACCCTAACCCTAACCCTAACCCTAACCCTAACCCTAACCCTAACCCTAACCCTAACCCTAACCCTAACCCTAACCCTAACCCTAACCCTAACCCTAACCCTAACCCTAACCCTAACCCTAACCCTAACCCTAACCCTAACCCTAACCCTAACCCTAACCCTAACCCTAACCCTAACCCTAACCCTAACCCTAACCCTAACCCTAACCCTAACCCTAACCCTAACCCTAACCCTAACCCTAACCCTAACCCTAACCCTAACCCTAACCCTAACCCTAACCCTAACCCTAACCCTAACCCTAACCCTAACCCTAACCCTAACCCTAACCCTAACCCTAACCCTAACCCTAACCCTAACCCTAACCCTAACCCTAACCCTAACCCTAACCCTAACCCTAACCCTAACCCTAACCCTAACCCTAACCCTAACCCTAACCCTAACCCTAACCCTAACCCTAACCCTAACCCTAACCCTAACCCTAACCCTAACCCTAACCCTAACCCTAACCCTAACCCTAACCCTAACCCTAACCCTAACCCTAACCCTAACCCTAACCCTAACCCTAACCCTAACCCTAACCCTAACCCTAACCCTAACCCTAACCCTAACCCTAACCCTAACCCTAACCCTAACCCTAACCCTAACCCTAACCCTAACCCTAACCCTAACCCTAACCCTAACCCTAACCCTAACCCTAACCCTAACCCTAACCCTAACCCTAACCCTAACCCTAACCCTAACCCTAACCCTAACCCTAACCCTAACCCTAACCCTAACCCTAACCCTAACCCTAACCCTAACCCTAACCCTAACCCTAACCCTAACCCTAACCCTAACCCTAACCCTAACCCTAACCCTAACCCTAACCCTAACCCTAACCCTAACCCTAACCCTAACCCTAACCCTAACCCTAACCCTAACCCTAACCCTAACCCTAACCCTAACCCTAACCCTAACCCTAACCCTAACCCTAACCCTAACCCTAACCCTAACCCTAACCCTAACCCTAACCCTAACCCTAACCCTAACCCTAACCCTAACCCTAACCCTAACCCTAACCCTAACCCTAACCCTAACCCTAACCCTAACCCTAACCCTAACCCTAACCCTAACCCTAACCCTAACCCTAACCCTAACCCTAACCCTAACCCTAACCCTAACCCTAACCCTAACCCTAACCCTAACCCTAACCCTAACCCTAACCCTAACCCTAACCCTAACCCTAACCCTAACCCTAACCCTAACCCTAACCCTAACCCTAACCCTAACCCTAACCCTAACCCTAACCCTAACCCTAACCCTAACCCTAACCCTAACCCTAACCCTAACCCTAACCCTAACCCTAACCCTAACCCTAACCCTAACCCTAACCCTAACCCTAACCCTAACCCTAACCCTAACCCTAACCCTAACCCTAACCCTAACCCTAACCCTAACCCTAACCCTAACCCTAACCCTAACCCTAACCCTAACCCTAACCCTAACCCTAACCCTAACCCTAACCCTAACCCTAACCCTAACCCTAACCCTAACCCTAACCCTAACCCTAACCCTAACCCTAACCCTAACCCTAACCCTAACCCTAACCCTAACCCTAACCCTAACCCTAACCCTAACCCTAACCCTAACCCTAACCCTAACCCTAACCCTAACCCTAACCCTAACCCTAACCCTAACCCTAACCCTAACCCTAACCCTAACCCTAACCCTAACCCTAACCCTAACCCTAACCCTAACCCTAACCCTAACCCTAACCCTAACCCTAACCCTAACCCTAACCCTAACCCTAACCCTAACCCTAACCCTAACCCTAACCCTAACCCTAACCCTAACCCTAACCCTAACCCTAACCCTAACCCTAACCCTAACCCTAACCCTAACCCTAACCCTAACCCTAACCCTAACCCTAACCCTAACCCTAACCCTAACCCTAACCCTAACCCTAACCCTAACCCTAACCCTAACCCTAACCCTAACCCTAACCCTAACCCTAACCCTAACCCTAACCCTAACCCTAACCCTAACCCTAACCCTAACCCTAACCCTAACCCTAACCCTAACCCTAACCCTAACCCTAACCCTAACCCTAACCCTAACCCTAACCCTAACCCTAACCCTAACCCTAACCCTAACCCTAACCCTAACCCTAACCCTAACCCTAACCCTAACCCTAACCCTAACCCTAACCCTAACCCTAACCCTAACCCTAACCCTAACCCTAACCCTAACCCTAACCCTAACCCTAACCCTAACCCTAACCCTAACCCTAACCCTAACCCTAACCCTAACCCTAACCCTAACCCTAACCCTAACCCTAACCCTAACCCTAACCCTAACCCTAACCCTAACCCTAACCCTAACCCTAACCCTAACCCTAACCCTAACCCTAACCCTAACCCTAACCCTAACCCTAACCCTAACCCTAACCCTAACCCTAACCCTAACCCTAACCCTAACCCTAACCCTAACCCTAACCCTAACCCTAACCCTAACCCTAACCCTAACCCTAACCCTAACCCTAACCCTAACCCTAACCCTAACCCTAACCCTAACCCTAACCCTAACCCTAACCCTAACCCTAACCCTAACCCTAACCCTAACCCTAACCCTAACCCTAACCCTAACCCTAACCCTAACCCTAACCCTAACCCTAACCCTAACCCTAACCCTAACCCTAACCCTAACCCTAACCCTAACCCTAACCCTAACCCTAACCCTAACCCTAACCCTAACCCTAACCCTAACCCTAACCCTAACCCTAACCCTAACCCTAACCCTAACCCTAACCCTAACCCTAACCCTAACCCTAACCCTAACCCTAACCCTAACCCTAACCCTAACCCTAACCCTAACCCTAACCCTAACCCTAACCCTAACCCTAACCCTAACCCTAACCCTAACCCTAACCCTAACCCTAACCCTAACCCTAACCCTAACCCTAACCCTAACCCTAACCCTAACCCTAACCCTAACCCTAACCCTAACCCTAACCCTAACCCTAACCCTAACCCTAACCCTAACCCTAACCCTAACCCTAACCCTAACCCTAACCCTAACCCTAACCCTAACCCTAACCCTAACCCTAACCCTAACCCTAACCCTAACCCTAACCCTAACCCTAACCCTAACCCTAACCCTAACCCTAACCCTAACCCTAACCCTAACCCTAACCCTAACCCTAACCCTAACCCTAACCCTAACCCTAACCCTAACCCTAACCCTAACCCTAACCCTAACCCTAACCCTAACCCTAACCCTAACCCTAACCCTAACCCTAACCCTAACCCTAACCCTAACCCTAACCCTAACCCTAACCCTAACCCTAACCCTAACCCTAACCCTAACCCTAACCCTAACCCTAACCCTAACCCTAACCCTAACCCTAACCCTAACCCTAACCCTAACCCTAACCCTAACCCTAACCCTAACCCTAACCCTAACCCTAACCCTAACCCTAACCCTAACCCTAACCCTAACCCTAACCCTAACCCTAACCCTAACCCTAACCCTAACCCTAACCCTAACCCTAACCCTAACCCTAACCCTAACCCTAACCCTAACCCTAACCCTAACCCTAACCCTAACCCTAACCCTAACCCTAACCCTAACCCTAACCCTAACCCTAACCCTAACCCTAACCCTAACCCTAACCCTAACCCTAACCCTAACCCTAACCCTAACCCTAACCCTAACCCTAACCCTAACCCTAACCCTAACCCTAACCCTAACCCTAACCCTAACCCTAACCCTAACCCTAACCCTAACCCTAACCCTAACCCTAACCCTAACCCTAACCCTAACCCTAACCCTAACCCTAACCCTAACCCTAACCCTAACCCTAACCCTAACCCTAACCCTAACCCTAACCCTAACCCTAACCCTAACCCTAACCCTAACCCTAACCCTAACCCTAACCCTAACCCTAACCCTAACCCTAACCCTAACCCTAACCCTAACCCTAACCCTAACCCTAACCCTAACCCTAACCCTAACCCTAACCCTAACCCTAACCCTAACCCTAACCCTAACCCTAACCCTAACCCTAACCCTAACCCTAACCCTAACCCTAACCCTAACCCTAACCCTAACCCTAACCCTAACCCTAACCCTAACCCTAACCCTAACCCTAACCCTAACCCTAACCCTAACCCTAACCCTAACCCTAACCCTAACCCTAACCCTAACCCTAACCCTAACCCTAACCCTAACCCTAACCCTAACCCTAACCCTAACCCTAACCCTAACCCTAACCCTAACCCTAACCCTAACCCTAACCCTAACCCTAACCCTAACCCTAACCCTAACCCTAACCCTAACCCTAACCCTAACCCTAACCCTAACCCTAACCCTAACCCTAACCCTAACCCTAACCCTAACCCTAACCCTAACCCTAACCCTAACCCTAACCCTAACCCTAACCCTAACCCTAACCCTAACCCTAACCCTAACCCTAACCCTAACCCTAACCCTAACCCTAACCCTAACCCTAACCCTAACCCTAACCCTAACCCTAACCCTAACCCTAACCCTAACCCTAACCCTAACCCTAACCCTAACCCTAACCCTAACCCTAACCCTAACCCTAACCCTAACCCTAACCCTAACCCTAACCCTAACCCTAACCCTAACCCTAACCCTAACCCTAACCCTAACCCTAACCCTAACCCTAACCCTAACCCTAACCCTAACCCTAACCCTAACCCTAACCCTAACCCTAACCCTAACCCTAACCCTAACCCTAACCCTAACCCTAACCCTAACCCTAACCCTAACCCTAACCCTAACCCTAACCCTAACCCTAACCCTAACCCTAACCCTAACCCTAACCCTAACCCTAACCCTAACCCTAACCCTAACCCTAACCCTAACCCTAACCCTAACCCTAACCCTAACCCTAACCCTAACCCTAACCCTAACCCTAACCCTAACCCTAACCCTAACCCTAACCCTAACCCTAACCCTAACCCTAACCCTAACCCTAACCCTAACCCTAACCCTAACCCTAACCCTAACCCTAACCCTAACCCTAACCCTAACCCTAACCCTAACCCTAACCCTAACCCTAACCCTAACCCTAACCCTAACCCTAACCCTAACCCTAACCCTAACCCTAACCCTAACCCTAACCCTAACCCTAACCCTAACCCTAACCCTAACCCTAACCCTAACCCTAACCCTAACCCTAACCCTAACCCTAACCCTAACCCTAACCCTAACCCTAACCCTAACCCTAACCCTAACCCTAACCCTAACCCTAACCCTAACCCTAACCCTAACCCTAACCCTAACCCTAACCCTAACCCTAACCCTAACCCTAACCCTAACCCTAACCCTAACCCTAACCCTAACCCTAACCCTAACCCTAACCCTAACCCTAACCCTAACCCTAACCCTAACCCTAACCCTAACCCTAACCCTAACCCTAACCCTAACCCTAACCCTAACCCTAACCCTAACCCTAACCCTAACCCTAACCCTAACCCTAACCCTAACCCTAACCCTAACCCTAACCCTAACCCTAACCCTAACCCTAACCCTAACCCTAACCCTAACCCTAACCCTAACCCTAACCCTAACCCTAACCCTAACCCTAACCCTAACCCTAACCCTAACCCTAACCCTAACCCTAACCCTAACCCTAACCCTAACCCTAACCCTAACCCTAACCCTAACCCTAACCCTAACCCTAACCCTAACCCTAACCCTAACCCTAACCCTAACCCTAACCCTAACCCTAACCCTAACCCTAACCCTAACCCTAACCCTAACCCTAACCCTAACCCTAACCCTAACCCTAACCCTAACCCTAACCCTAACCCTAACCCTAACCCTAACCCTAACCCTAACCCTAACCCTAACCCTAACCCTAACCCTAACCCTAACCCTAACCCTAACCCTAACCCTAACCCTAACCCTAACCCTAACCCTAACCCTAACCCTAACCCTAACCCTAACCCTAACCCTAACCCTAACCCTAACCCTAACCCTAACCCTAACCCTAACCCTAACCCTAACCCTAACCCTAACCCTAACCCTAACCCTAACCCTAACCCTAACCCTAACCCTAACCCTAACCCTAACCCTAACCCTAACCCTAACCCTAACCCTAACCCTAACCCTAACCCTAACCCTAACCCTAACCCTAACCCTAACCCTAACCCTAACCCTAACCCTAACCCTAACCCTAACCCTAACCCTAACCCTAACCCTAACCCTAACCCTAACCCTAACCCTAACCCTAACCCTAACCCTAACCCTAACCCTAACCCTAACCCTAACCCTAACCCTAACCCTAACCCTAACCCTAACCCTAACCCTAACCCTAACCCTAACCCTAACCCTAACCCTAACCCTAACCCTAACCCTAACCCTAACCCTAACCCTAACCCTAACCCTAACCCTAACCCTAACCCTAACCCTAACCCTAACCCTAACCCTAACCCTAACCCTAACCCTAACCCTAACCCTAACCCTAACCCTAACCCTAACCCTAACCCTAACCCTAACCCTAACCCTAACCCTAACCCTAACCCTAACCCTAACCCTAACCCTAACCCTAACCCTAACCCTAACCCTAACCCTAACCCTAACCCTAACCCTAACCCTAACCCTAACCCTAACCCTAACCCTAACCCTAACCCTAACCCTAACCCTAACCCTAACCCTAACCCTAACCCTAACCCTAACCCTAACCCTAACCCTAACCCTAACCCTAACCCTAACCCTAACCCTAACCCTAACCCTAACCCTAACCCTAACCCTAACCCTAACCCTAACCCTAACCCTAACCCTAACCCTAACCCTAACCCTAACCCTAACCCTAACCCTAACCCTAACCCTAACCCTAACCCTAACCCTAACCCTAACCCTAACCCTAACCCTAACCCTAACCCTAACCCTAACCCTAACCCTAACCCTAACCCTAACCCTAACCCTAACCCTAACCCTAACCCTAACCCTAACCCTAACCCTAACCCTAACCCTAACCCTAACCCTAACCCTAACCCTAACCCTAACCCTAACCCTAACCCTAACCCTAACCCTAACCCTAACCCTAACCCTAACCCTAACCCTAACCCTAACCCTAACCCTAACCCTAACCCTAACCCTAACCCTAACCCTAACCCTAACCCTAACCCTAACCCTAACCCTAACCCTAACCCTAACCCTAACCCTAACCCTAACCCTAACCCTAACCCTAACCCTAACCCTAACCCTAACCCTAACCCTAACCCTAACCCTAACCCTAACCCTAACCCTAACCCTAACCCTAACCCTAACCCTAACCCTAACCCTAACCCTAACCCTAACCCTAACCCTAACCCTAACCCTAACCCTAACCCTAACCCTAACCCTAACCCTAACCCTAACCCTAACCCTAACCCTAACCCTAACCCTAACCCTAACCCTAACCCTAACCCTAACCCTAACCCTAACCCTAACCCTAACCCTAACCCTAACCCTAACCCTAACCCTAACCCTAACCCTAACCCTAACCCTAACCCTAACCCTAACCCTAACCCTAACCCTAACCCTAACCCTAACCCTAACCCTAACCCTAACCCTAACCCTAACCCTAACCCTAACCCTAACCCTAACCCTAACCCTAACCCTAACCCTAACCCTAACCCTAACCCTAACCCTAACCCTAACCCTAACCCTAACCCTAACCCTAACCCTAACCCTAACCCTAACCCTAACCCTAACCCTAACCCTAACCCTAACCCTAACCCTAACCCTAACCCTAACCCTAACCCTAACCCTAACCCTAACCCTAACCCTAACCCTAACCCTAACCCTAACCCTAACCCTAACCCTAACCCTAACCCTAACCCTAACCCTAACCCTAACCCTAACCCTAACCCTAACCCTAACCCTAACCCTAACCCTAACCCTAACCCTAACCCTAACCCTAACCCTAACCCTAACCCTAACCCTAACCCTAACCCTAACCCTAACCCTAACCCTAACCCTAACCCTAACCCTAACCCTAACCCTAACCCTAACCCTAACCCTAACCCTAACCCTAACCCTAACCCTAACCCTAACCCTAACCCTAACCCTAACCCTAACCCTAACCCTAACCCTAACCCTAACCCTAACCCTAACCCTAACCCTAACCCTAACCCTAACCCTAACCCTAACCCTAACCCTAACCCTAACCCTAACCCTAACCCTAACCCTAACCCTAACCCTAACCCTAACCCTAACCCTAACCCTAACCCTAACCCTAACCCTAACCCTAACCCTAACCCTAACCCTAACCCTAACCCTAACCCTAACCCTAACCCTAACCCTAACCCTAACCCTAACCCTAACCCTAACCCTAACCCTAACCCTAACCCTAACCCTAACCCTAACCCTAACCCTAACCCTAACCCTAACCCTAACCCTAACCCTAACCCTAACCCTAACCCTAACCCTAACCCTAACCCTAACCCTAACCCTAACCCTAACCCTAACCCTAACCCTAACCCTAACCCTAACCCTAACCCTAACCCTAACCCTAACCCTAACCCTAACCCTAACCCTAACCCTAACCCTAACCCTAACCCTAACCCTAACCCTAACCCTAACCCTAACCCTAACCCTAACCCTAACCCTAACCCTAACCCTAACCCTAACCCTAACCCTAACCCTAACCCTAACCCTAACCCTAACCCTAACCCTAACCCTAACCCTAACCCTAACCCTAACCCTAACCCTAACCCTAACCCTAACCCTAACCCTAACCCTAACCCTAACCCTAACCCTAACCCTAACCCTAACCCTAACCCTAACCCTAACCCTAACCCTAACCCTAACCCTAACCCTAACCCTAACCCTAACCCTAACCCTAACCCTAACCCTAACCCTAACCCTAACCCTAACCCTAACCCTAACCCTAACCCTAACCCTAACCCTAACCCTAACCCTAACCCTAACCCTAACCCTAACCCTAACCCTAACCCTAACCCTAACCCTAACCCTAACCCTAACCCTAACCCTAACCCTAACCCTAACCCTAACCCTAACCCTAACCCTAACCCTAACCCTAACCCTAACCCTAACCCTAACCCTAACCCTAACCCTAACCCTAACCCTAACCCTAACCCTAACCCTAACCCTAACCCTAACCCTAACCCTAACCCTAACCCTAACCCTAACCCTAACCCTAACCCTAACCCTAACCCTAACCCTAACCCTAACCCTAACCCTAACCCTAACCCTAACCCTAACCCTAACCCTAACCCTAACCCTAACCCTAACCCTAACCCTAACCCTAACCCTAACCCTAACCCTAACCCTAACCCTAACCCTAACCCTAACCCTAACCCTAACCCTAACCCTAACCCTAACCCTAACCCTAACCCTAACCCTAACCCTAACCCTAACCCTAACCCTAACCCTAACCCTAACCCTAACCCTAACCCTAACCCTAACCCTAACCCTAACCCTAACCCTAACCCTAACCCTAACCCTAACCCTAACCCTAACCCTAACCCTAACCCTAACCCTAACCCTAACCCTAACCCTAACCCTAACCCTAACCCTAACCCTAACCCTAACCCTAACCCTAACCCTAACCCTAACCCTAACCCTAACCCTAACCCTAACCCTAACCCTAACCCTAACCCTAACCCTAACCCTAACCCTAACCCTAACCCTAACCCTAACCCTAACCCTAACCCTAACCCTAACCCTAACCCTAACCCTAACCCTAACCCTAACCCTAACCCTAACCCTAACCCTAACCCTAACCCTAACCCTAACCCTAACCCTAACCCTAACCCTAACCCTAACCCTAACCCTAACCCTAACCCTAACCCTAACCCTAACCCTAACCCTAACCCTAACCCTAACCCTAACCCTAACCCTAACCCTAACCCTAACCCTAACCCTAACCCTAACCCTAACCCTAACCCTAACCCTAACCCTAACCCTAACCCTAACCCTAACCCTAACCCTAACCCTAACCCTAACCCTAACCCTAACCCTAACCCTAACCCTAACCCTAACCCTAACCCTAACCCTAACCCTAACCCTAACCCTAACCCTAACCCTAACCCTAACCCTAACCCTAACCCTAACCCTAACCCTAACCCTAACCCTAACCCTAACCCTAACCCTAACCCTAACCCTAACCCTAACCCTAACCCTAACCCTAACCCTAACCCTAACCCTAACCCTAACCCTAACCCTAACCCTAACCCTAACCCTAACCCTAACCCTAACCCTAACCCTAACCCTAACCCTAACCCTAACCCTAACCCTAACCCTAACCCTAACCCTAACCCTAACCCTAACCCTAACCCTAACCCTAACCCTAACCCTAACCCTAACCCTAACCCTAACCCTAACCCTAACCCTAACCCTAACCCTAACCCTAACCCTAACCCTAACCCTAACCCTAACCCTAACCCTAACCCTAACCCTAACCCTAACCCTAACCCTAACCCTAACCCTAACCCTAACCCTAACCCTAACCCTAACCCTAACCCTAACCCTAACCCTAACCCTAACCCTAACCCTAACCCTAACCCTAACCCTAACCCTAACCCTAACCCTAACCCTAACCCTAACCCTAACCCTAACCCTAACCCTAACCCTAACCCTAACCCTAACCCTAACCCTAACCCTAACCCTAACCCTAACCCTAACCCTAACCCTAACCCTAACCCTAACCCTAACCCTAACCCTAACCCTAACCCTAACCCTAACCCTAACCCTAACCCTAACCCTAACCCTAACCCTAACCCTAACCCTAACCCTAACCCTAACCCTAACCCTAACCCTAACCCTAACCCTAACCCTAACCCTAACCCTAACCCTAACCCTAACCCTAACCCTAACCCTAACCCTAACCCTAACCCTAACCCTAACCCTAACCCTAACCCTAACCCTAACCCTAACCCTAACCCTAACCCTAACCCTAACCCTAACCCTAACCCTAACCCTAACCCTAACCCTAACCCTAACCCTAACCCTAACCCTAACCCTAACCCTAACCCTAACCCTAACCCTAACCCTAACCCTAACCCTAACCCTAACCCTAACCCTAACCCTAACCCTAACCCTAACCCTAACCCTAACCCTAACCCTAACCCTAACCCTAACCCTAACCCTAACCCTAACCCTAACCCTAACCCTAACCCTAACCCTAACCCTAACCCTAACCCTAACCCTAACCCTAACCCTAACCCTAACCCTAACCCTAACCCTAACCCTAACCCTAACCCTAACCCTAACCCTAACCCTAACCCTAACCCTAACCCTAACCCTAACCCTAACCCTAACCCTAACCCTAACCCTAACCCTAACCCTAACCCTAACCCTAACCCTAACCCTAACCCTAACCCTAACCCTAACCCTAACCCTAACCCTAACCCTAACCCTAACCCTAACCCTAACCCTAACCCTAACCCTAACCCTAACCCTAACCCTAACCCTAACCCTAACCCTAACCCTAACCCTAACCCTAACCCTAACCCTAACCCTAACCCTAACCCTAACCCTAACCCTAACCCTAACCCTAACCCTAACCCTAACCCTAACCCTAACCCTAACCCTAACCCTAACCCTAACCCTAACCCTAACCCTAACCCTAACCCTAACCCTAACCCTAACCCTAACCCTAACCCTAACCCTAACCCTAACCCTAACCCTAACCCTAACCCTAACCCTAACCCTAACCCTAACCCTAACCCTAACCCTAACCCTAACCCTAACCCTAACCCTAACCCTAACCCTAACCCTAACCCTAACCCTAACCCTAACCCTAACCCTAACCCTAACCCTAACCCTAACCCTAACCCTAACCCTAACCCTAACCCTAACCCTAACCCTAACCCTAACCCTAACCCTAACCCTAACCCTAACCCTAACCCTAACCCTAACCCTAACCCTAACCCTAACCCTAACCCTAACCCTAACCCTAACCCTAACCCTAACCCTAACCCTAACCCTAACCCTAACCCTAACCCTAACCCTAACCCTAACCCTAACCCTAACCCTAACCCTAACCCTAACCCTAACCCTAACCCTAACCCTAACCCTAACCCTAACCCTAACCCTAACCCTAACCCTAACCCTAACCCTAACCCTAACCCTAACCCTAACCCTAACCCTAACCCTAACCCTAACCCTAACCCTAACCCTAACCCTAACCCTAACCCTAACCCTAACCCTAACCCTAACCCTAACCCTAACCCTAACCCTAACCCTAACCCTAACCCTAACCCTAACCCTAACCCTAACCCTAACCCTAACCCTAACCCTAACCCTAACCCTAACCCTAACCCTAACCCTAACCCTAACCCTAACCCTAACCCTAACCCTAACCCTAACCCTAACCCTAACCCTAACCCTAACCCTAACCCTAACCCTAACCCTAACCCTAACCCTAACCCTAACCCTAACCCTAACCCTAACCCTAACCCTAACCCTAACCCTAACCCTAACCCTAACCCTAACCCTAACCCTAACCCTAACCCTAACCCTAACCCTAACCCTAACCCTAACCCTAACCCTAACCCTAACCCTAACCCTAACCCTAACCCTAACCCTAACCCTAACCCTAACCCTAACCCTAACCCTAACCCTAACCCTAACCCTAACCCTAACCCTAACCCTAACCCTAACCCTAACCCTAACCCTAACCCTAACCCTAACCCTAACCCTAACCCTAACCCTAACCCTAACCCTAACCCTAACCCTAACCCTAACCCTAACCCTAACCCTAACCCTAACCCTAACCCTAACCCTAACCCTAACCCTAACCCTAACCCTAACCCTAACCCTAACCCTAACCCTAACCCTAACCCTAACCCTAACCCTAACCCTAACCCTAACCCTAACCCTAACCCTAACCCTAACCCTAACCCTAACCCTAACCCTAACCCTAACCCTAACCCTAACCCTAACCCTAACCCTAACCCTAACCCTAACCCTAACCCTAACCCTAACCCTAACCCTAACCCTAACCCTAACCCTAACCCTAACCCTAACCCTAACCCTAACCCTAACCCTAACCCTAACCCTAACCCTAACCCTAACCCTAACCCTAACCCTAACCCTAACCCTAACCCTAACCCTAACCCTAACCCTAACCCTAACCCTAACCCTAACCCTAACCCTAACCCTAACCCTAACCCTAACCCTAACCCTAACCCTAACCCTAACCCTAACCCTAACCCTAACCCTAACCCTAACCCTAACCCTAACCCTAACCCTAACCCTAACCCTAACCCTAACCCTAACCCTAACCCTAACCCTAACCCTAACCCTAACCCTAACCCTAACCCTAACCCTAACCCTAACCCTAACCCTAACCCTAACCCTAACCCTAACCCTAACCCTAACCCTAACCCTAACCCTAACCCTAACCCTAACCCTAACCCTAACCCTAACCCTAACCCTAACCCTAACCCTAACCCTAACCCTAACCCTAACCCTAACCCTAACCCTAACCCTAACCCTAACCCTAACCCTAACCCTAACCCTAACCCTAACCCTAACCCTAACCCTAACCCTAACCCTAACCCTAACCCTAACCCTAACCCTAACCCTAACCCTAACCCTAACCCTAACCCTAACCCTAACCCTAACCCTAACCCTAACCCTAACCCTAACCCTAACCCTAACCCTAACCCTAACCCTAACCCTAACCCTAACCCTAACCCTAACCCTAACCCTAACCCTAACCCTAACCCTAACCCTAACCCTAACCCTAACCCTAACCCTAACCCTAACCCTAACCCTAACCCTAACCCTAACCCTAACCCTAACCCTAACCCTAACCCTAACCCTAACCCTAACCCTAACCCTAACCCTAACCCTAACCCTAACCCTAACCCTAACCCTAACCCTAACCCTAACCCTAACCCTAACCCTAACCCTAACCCTAACCCTAACCCTAACCCTAACCCTAACCCTAACCCTAACCCTAACCCTAACCCTAACCCTAACCCTAACCCTAACCCTAACCCTAACCCTAACCCTAACCCTAACCCTAACCCTAACCCTAACCCTAACCCTAACCCTAACCCTAACCCTAACCCTAACCCTAACCCTAACCCTAACCCTAACCCTAACCCTAACCCTAACCCTAACCCTAACCCTAACCCTAACCCTAACCCTAACCCTAACCCTAACCCTAACCCTAACCCTAACCCTAACCCTAACCCTAACCCTAACCCTAACCCTAACCCTAACCCTAACCCTAACCCTAACCCTAACCCTAACCCTAACCCTAACCCTAACCCTAACCCTAACCCTAACCCTAACCCTAACCCTAACCCTAACCCTAACCCTAACCCTAACCCTAACCCTAACCCTAACCCTAACCCTAACCCTAACCCTAACCCTAACCCTAACCCTAACCCTAACCCTAACCCTAACCCTAACCCTAACCCTAACCCTAACCCTAACCCTAACCCTAACCCTAACCCTAACCCTAACCCTAACCCTAACCCTAACCCTAACCCTAACCCTAACCCTAACCCTAACCCTAACCCTAACCCTAACCCTAACCCTAACCCTAACCCTAACCCTAACCCTAACCCTAACCCTAACCCTAACCCTAACCCTAACCCTAACCCTAACCCTAACCCTAACCCTAACCCTAACCCTAACCCTAACCCTAACCCTAACCCTAACCCTAACCCTAACCCTAACCCTAACCCTAACCCTAACCCTAACCCTAACCCTAACCCTAACCCTAACCCTAACCCTAACCCTAACCCTAACCCTAACCCTAACCCTAACCCTAACCCTAACCCTAACCCTAACCCTAACCCTAACCCTAACCCTAACCCTAACCCTAACCCTAACCCTAACCCTAACCCTAACCCTAACCCTAACCCTAACCCTAACCCTAACCCTAACCCTAACCCTAACCCTAACCCTAACCCTAACCCTAACCCTAACCCTAACCCTAACCCTAACCCTAACCCTAACCCTAACCCTAACCCTAACCCTAACCCTAACCCTAACCCTAACCCTAACCCTAACCCTAACCCTAACCCTAACCCTAACCCTAACCCTAACCCTAACCCTAACCCTAACCCTAACCCTAACCCTAACCCTAACCCTAACCCTAACCCTAACCCTAACCCTAACCCTAACCCTAACCCTAACCCTAACCCTAACCCTAACCCTAACCCTAACCCTAACCCTAACCCTAACCCTAACCCTAACCCTAACCCTAACCCTAACCCTAACCCTAACCCTAACCCTAACCCTAACCCTAACCCTAACCCTAACCCTAACCCTAACCCTAACCCTAACCCTAACCCTAACCCTAACCCTAACCCTAACCCTAACCCTAACCCTAACCCTAACCCTAACCCTAACCCTAACCCTAACCCTAACCCTAACCCTAACCCTAACCCTAACCCTAACCCTAACCCTAACCCTAACCCTAACCCTAACCCTAACCCTAACCCTAACCCTAACCCTAACCCTAACCCTAACCCTAACCCTAACCCTAACCCTAACCCTAACCCTAACCCTAACCCTAACCCTAACCCTAACCCTAACCCTAACCCTAACCCTAACCCTAACCCTAACCCTAACCCTAACCCTAACCCTAACCCTAACCCTAACCCTAACCCTAACCCTAACCCTAACCCTAACCCTAACCCTAACCCTAACCCTAACCCTAACCCTAACCCTAACCCTAACCCTAACCCTAACCCTAACCCTAACCCTAACCCTAACCCTAACCCTAACCCTAACCCTAACCCTAACCCTAACCCTAACCCTAACCCTAACCCTAACCCTAACCCTAACCCTAACCCTAACCCTAACCCTAACCCTAACCCTAACCCTAACCCTAACCCTAACCCTAACCCTAACCCTAACCCTAACCCTAACCCTAACCCTAACCCTAACCCTAACCCTAACCCTAACCCTAACCCTAACCCTAACCCTAACCCTAACCCTAACCCTAACCCTAACCCTAACCCTAACCCTAACCCTAACCCTAACCCTAACCCTAACCCTAACCCTAACCCTAACCCTAACCCTAACCCTAACCCTAACCCTAACCCTAACCCTAACCCTAACCCTAACCCTAACCCTAACCCTAACCCTAACCCTAACCCTAACCCTAACCCTAACCCTAACCCTAACCCTAACCCTAACCCTAACCCTAACCCTAACCCTAACCCTAACCCTAACCCTAACCCTAACCCTAACCCTAACCCTAACCCTAACCCTAACCCTAACCCTAACCCTAACCCTAACCCTAACCCTAACCCTAACCCTAACCCTAACCCTAACCCTAACCCTAACCCTAACCCTAACCCTAACCCTAACCCTAACCCTAACCCTAACCCTAACCCTAACCCTAACCCTAACCCTAACCCTAACCCTAACCCTAACCCTAACCCTAACCCTAACCCTAACCCTAACCCTAACCCTAACCCTAACCCTAACCCTAACCCTAACCCTAACCCTAACCCTAACCCTAACCCTAACCCTAACCCTAACCCTAACCCTAACCCTAACCCTAACCCTAACCCTAACCCTAACCCTAACCCTAACCCTAACCCTAACCCTAACCCTAACCCTAACCCTAACCCTAACCCTAACCCTAACCCTAACCCTAACCCTAACCCTAACCCTAACCCTAACCCTAACCCTAACCCTAACCCTAACCCTAACCCTAACCCTAACCCTAACCCTAACCCTAACCCTAACCCTAACCCTAACCCTAACCCTAACCCTAACCCTAACCCTAACCCTAACCCTAACCCTAACCCTAACCCTAACCCTAACCCTAACCCTAACCCTAACCCTAACCCTAACCCTAACCCTAACCCTAACCCTAACCCTAACCCTAACCCTAACCCTAACCCTAACCCTAACCCTAACCCTAACCCTAACCCTAACCCTAACCCTAACCCTAACCCTAACCCTAACCCTAACCCTAACCCTAACCCTAACCCTAACCCTAACCCTAACCCTAACCCTAACCCTAACCCTAACCCTAACCCTAACCCTAACCCTAACCCTAACCCTAACCCTAACCCTAACCCTAACCCTAACCCTAACCCTAACCCTAACCCTAACCCTAACCCTAACCCTAACCCTAACCCTAACCCTAACCCTAACCCTAACCCTAACCCTAACCCTAACCCTAACCCTAACCCTAACCCTAACCCTAACCCTAACCCTAACCCTAACCCTAACCCTAACCCTAACCCTAACCCTAACCCTAACCCTAACCCTAACCCTAACCCTAACCCTAACCCTAACCCTAACCCTAACCCTAACCCTAACCCTAACCCTAACCCTAACCCTAACCCTAACCCTAACCCTAACCCTAACCCTAACCCTAACCCTAACCCTAACCCTAACCCTAACCCTAACCCTAACCCTAACCCTAACCCTAACCCTAACCCTAACCCTAACCCTAACCCTAACCCTAACCCTAACCCTAACCCTAACCCTAACCCTAACCCTAACCCTAACCCTAACCCTAACCCTAACCCTAACCCTAACCCTAACCCTAACCCTAACCCTAACCCTAACCCTAACCCTAACCCTAACCCTAACCCTAACCCTAACCCTAACCCTAACCCTAACCCTAACCCTAACCCTAACCCTAACCCTAACCCTAACCCTAACCCTAACCCTAACCCTAACCCTAACCCTAACCCTAACCCTAACCCTAACCCTAACCCTAACCCTAACCCTAACCCTAACCCTAACCCTAACCCTAACCCTAACCCTAACCCTAACCCTAACCCTAACCCTAACCCTAACCCTAACCCTAACCCTAACCCTAACCCTAACCCTAACCCTAACCCTAACCCTAACCCTAACCCTAACCCTAACCCTAACCCTAACCCTAACCCTAACCCTAACCCTAACCCTAACCCTAACCCTAACCCTAACCCTAACCCTAACCCTAACCCTAACCCTAACCCTAACCCTAACCCTAACCCTAACCCTAACCCTAACCCTAACCCTAACCCTAACCCTAACCCTAACCCTAACCCTAACCCTAACCCTAACCCTAACCCTAACCCTAACCCTAACCCTAACCCTAACCCTAACCCTAACCCTAACCCTAACCCTAACCCTAACCCTAACCCTAACCCTAACCCTAACCCTAACCCTAACCCTAACCCTAACCCTAACCCTAACCCTAACCCTAACCCTAACCCTAACCCTAACCCTAACCCTAACCCTAACCCTAACCCTAACCCTAACCCTAACCCTAACCCTAACCCTAACCCTAACCCTAACCCTAACCCTAACCCTAACCCTAACCCTAACCCTAACCCTAACCCTAACCCTAACCCTAACCCTAACCCTAACCCTAACCCTAACCCTAACCCTAACCCTAACCCTAACCCTAACCCTAACCCTAACCCTAACCCTAACCCTAACCCTAACCCTAACCCTAACCCTAACCCTAACCCTAACCCTAACCCTAACCCTAACCCTAACCCTAACCCTAACCCTAACCCTAACCCTAACCCTAACCCTAACCCTAACCCTAACCCTAACCCTAACCCTAACCCTAACCCTAACCCTAACCCTAACCCTAACCCTAACCCTAACCCTAACCCTAACCCTAACCCTAACCCTAACCCTAACCCTAACCCTAACCCTAACCCTAACCCTAACCCTAACCCTAACCCTAACCCTAACCCTAACCCTAACCCTAACCCTAACCCTAACCCTAACCCTAACCCTAACCCTAACCCTAACCCTAACCCTAACCCTAACCCTAACCCTAACCCTAACCCTAACCCTAACCCTAACCCTAACCCTAACCCTAACCCTAACCCTAACCCTAACCCTAACCCTAACCCTAACCCTAACCCTAACCCTAACCCTAACCCTAACCCTAACCCTAACCCTAACCCTAACCCTAACCCTAACCCTAACCCTAACCCTAACCCTAACCCTAACCCTAACCCTAACCCTAACCCTAACCCTAACCCTAACCCTAACCCTAACCCTAACCCTAACCCTAACCCTAACCCTAACCCTAACCCTAACCCTAACCCTAACCCTAACCCTAACCCTAACCCTAACCCTAACCCTAACCCTAACCCTAACCCTAACCCTAACCCTAACCCTAACCCTAACCCTAACCCTAACCCTAACCCTAACCCTAACCCTAACCCTAACCCTAACCCTAACCCTAACCCTAACCCTAACCCTAACCCTAACCCTAACCCTAACCCTAACCCTAACCCTAACCCTAACCCTAACCCTAACCCTAACCCTAACCCTAACCCTAACCCTAACCCTAACCCTAACCCTAACCCTAACCCTAACCCTAACCCTAACCCTAACCCTAACCCTAACCCTAACCCTAACCCTAACCCTAACCCTAACCCTAACCCTAACCCTAACCCTAACCCTAACCCTAACCCTAACCCTAACCCTAACCCTAACCCTAACCCTAACCCTAACCCTAACCCTAACCCTAACCCTAACCCTAACCCTAACCCTAACCCTAACCCTAACCCTAACCCTAACCCTAACCCTAACCCTAACCCTAACCCTAACCCTAACCCTAACCCTAACCCTAACCCTAACCCTAACCCTAACCCTAACCCTAACCCTAACCCTAACCCTAACCCTAACCCTAACCCTAACCCTAACCCTAACCCTAACCCTAACCCTAACCCTAACCCTAACCCTAACCCTAACCCTAACCCTAACCCTAACCCTAACCCTAACCCTAACCCTAACCCTAACCCTAACCCTAACCCTAACCCTAACCCTAACCCTAACCCTAACCCTAACCCTAACCCTAACCCTAACCCTAACCCTAACCCTAACCCTAACCCTAACCCTAACCCTAACCCTAACCCTAACCCTAACCCTAACCCTAACCCTAACCCTAACCCTAACCCTAACCCTAACCCTAACCCTAACCCTAACCCTAACCCTAACCCTAACCCTAACCCTAACCCTAACCCTAACCCTAACCCTAACCCTAACCCTAACCCTAACCCTAACCCTAACCCTAACCCTAACCCTAACCCTAACCCTAACCCTAACCCTAACCCTAACCCTAACCCTAACCCTAACCCTAACCCTAACCCTAACCCTAACCCTAACCCTAACCCTAACCCTAACCCTAACCCTAACCCTAACCCTAACCCTAACCCTAACCCTAACCCTAACCCTAACCCTAACCCTAACCCTAACCCTAACCCTAACCCTAACCCTAACCCTAACCCTAACCCTAACCCTAACCCTAACCCTAACCCTAACCCTAACCCTAACCCTAACCCTAACCCTAACCCTAACCCTAACCCTAACCCTAACCCTAACCCTAACCCTAACCCTAACCCTAACCCTAACCCTAACCCTAACCCTAACCCTAACCCTAACCCTAACCCTAACCCTAACCCTAACCCTAACCCTAACCCTAACCCTAACCCTAACCCTAACCCTAACCCTAACCCTAACCCTAACCCTAACCCTAACCCTAACCCTAACCCTAACCCTAACCCTAACCCTAACCCTAACCCTAACCCTAACCCTAACCCTAACCCTAACCCTAACCCTAACCCTAACCCTAACCCTAACCCTAACCCTAACCCTAACCCTAACCCTAACCCTAACCCTAACCCTAACCCTAACCCTAACCCTAACCCTAACCCTAACCCTAACCCTAACCCTAACCCTAACCCTAACCCTAACCCTAACCCTAACCCTAACCCTAACCCTAACCCTAACCCTAACCCTAACCCTAACCCTAACCCTAACCCTAACCCTAACCCTAACCCTAACCCTAACCCTAACCCTAACCCTAACCCTAACCCTAACCCTAACCCTAACCCTAACCCTAACCCTAACCCTAACCCTAACCCTAACCCTAACCCTAACCCTAACCCTAACCCTAACCCTAACCCTAACCCTAACCCTAACCCTAACCCTAACCCTAACCCTAACCCTAACCCTAACCCTAACCCTAACCCTAACCCTAACCCTAACCCTAACCCTAACCCTAACCCTAACCCTAACCCTAACCCTAACCCTAACCCTAACCCTAACCCTAACCCTAACCCTAACCCTAACCCTAACCCTAACCCTAACCCTAACCCTAACCCTAACCCTAACCCTAACCCTAACCCTAACCCTAACCCTAACCCTAACCCTAACCCTAACCCTAACCCTAACCCTAACCCTAACCCTAACCCTAACCCTAACCCTAACCCTAACCCTAACCCTAACCCTAACCCTAACCCTAACCCTAACCCTAACCCTAACCCTAACCCTAACCCTAACCCTAACCCTAACCCTAACCCTAACCCTAACCCTAACCCTAACCCTAACCCTAACCCTAACCCTAACCCTAACCCTAACCCTAACCCTAACCCTAACCCTAACCCTAACCCTAACCCTAACCCTAACCCTAACCCTAACCCTAACCCTAACCCTAACCCTAACCCTAACCCTAACCCTAACCCTAACCCTAACCCTAACCCTAACCCTAACCCTAACCCTAACCCTAACCCTAACCCTAACCCTAACCCTAACCCTAACCCTAACCCTAACCCTAACCCTAACCCTAACCCTAACCCTAACCCTAACCCTAACCCTAACCCTAACCCTAACCCTAACCCTAACCCTAACCCTAACCCTAACCCTAACCCTAACCCTAACCCTAACCCTAACCCTAACCCTAACCCTAACCCTAACCCTAACCCTAACCCTAACCCTAACCCTAACCCTAACCCTAACCCTAACCCTAACCCTAACCCTAACCCTAACCCTAACCCTAACCCTAACCCTAACCCTAACCCTAACCCTAACCCTAACCCTAACCCTAACCCTAACCCTAACCCTAACCCTAACCCTAACCCTAACCCTAACCCTAACCCTAACCCTAACCCTAACCCTAACCCTAACCCTAACCCTAACCCTAACCCTAACCCTAACCCTAACCCTAACCCTAACCCTAACCCTAACCCTAACCCTAACCCTAACCCTAACCCTAACCCTAACCCTAACCCTAACCCTAACCCTAACCCTAACCCTAACCCTAACCCTAACCCTAACCCTAACCCTAACCCTAACCCTAACCCTAACCCTAACCCTAACCCTAACCCTAACCCTAACCCTAACCCTAACCCTAACCCTAACCCTAACCCTAACCCTAACCCTAACCCTAACCCTAACCCTAACCCTAACCCTAACCCTAACCCTAACCCTAACCCTAACCCTAACCCTAACCCTAACCCTAACCCTAACCCTAACCCTAACCCTAACCCTAACCCTAACCCTAACCCTAACCCTAACCCTAACCCTAACCCTAACCCTAACCCTAACCCTAACCCTAACCCTAACCCTAACCCTAACCCTAACCCTAACCCTAACCCTAACCCTAACCCTAACCCTAACCCTAACCCTAACCCTAACCCTAACCCTAACCCTAACCCTAACCCTAACCCTAACCCTAACCCTAACCCTAACCCTAACCCTAACCCTAACCCTAACCCTAACCCTAACCCTAACCCTAACCCTAACCCTAACCCTAACCCTAACCCTAACCCTAACCCTAACCCTAACCCTAACCCTAACCCTAACCCTAACCCTAACCCTAACCCTAACCCTAACCCTAACCCTAACCCTAACCCTAACCCTAACCCTAACCCTAACCCTAACCCTAACCCTAACCCTAACCCTAACCCTAACCCTAACCCTAACCCTAACCCTAACCCTAACCCTAACCCTAACCCTAACCCTAACCCTAACCCTAACCCTAACCCTAACCCTAACCCTAACCCTAACCCTAACCCTAACCCTAACCCTAACCCTAACCCTAACCCTAACCCTAACCCTAACCCTAACCCTAACCCTAACCCTAACCCTAACCCTAACCCTAACCCTAACCCTAACCCTAACCCTAACCCTAACCCTAACCCTAACCCTAACCCTAACCCTAACCCTAACCCTAACCCTAACCCTAACCCTAACCCTAACCCTAACCCTAACCCTAACCCTAACCCTAACCCTAACCCTAACCCTAACCCTAACCCTAACCCTAACCCTAACCCTAACCCTAACCCTAACCCTAACCCTAACCCTAACCCTAACCCTAACCCTAACCCTAACCCTAACCCTAACCCTAACCCTAACCCTAACCCTAACCCTAACCCTAACCCTAACCCTAACCCTAACCCTAACCCTAACCCTAACCCTAACCCTAACCCTAACCCTAACCCTAACCCTAACCCTAACCCTAACCCTAACCCTAACCCTAACCCTAACCCTAACCCTAACCCTAACCCTAACCCTAACCCTAACCCTAACCCTAACCCTAACCCTAACCCTAACCCTAACCCTAACCCTAACCCTAACCCTAACCCTAACCCTAACCCTAACCCTAACCCTAACCCTAACCCTAACCCTAACCCTAACCCTAACCCTAACCCTAACCCTAACCCTAACCCTAACCCTAACCCTAACCCTAACCCTAACCCTAACCCTAACCCTAACCCTAACCCTAACCCTAACCCTAACCCTAACCCTAACCCTAACCCTAACCCTAACCCTAACCCTAACCCTAACCCTAACCCTAACCCTAACCCTAACCCTAACCCTAACCCTAACCCTAACCCTAACCCTAACCCTAACCCTAACCCTAACCCTAACCCTAACCCTAACCCTAACCCTAACCCTAACCCTAACCCTAACCCTAACCCTAACCCTAACCCTAACCCTAACCCTAACCCTAACCCTAACCCTAACCCTAACCCTAACCCTAACCCTAACCCTAACCCTAACCCTAACCCTAACCCTAACCCTAACCCTAACCCTAACCCTAACCCTAACCCTAACCCTAACCCTAACCCTAACCCTAACCCTAACCCTAACCCTAACCCTAACCCTAACCCTAACCCTAACCCTAACCCTAACCCTAACCCTAACCCTAACCCTAACCCTAACCCTAACCCTAACCCTAACCCTAACCCTAACCCTAACCCTAACCCTAACCCTAACCCTAACCCTAACCCTAACCCTAACCCTAACCCTAACCCTAACCCTAACCCTAACCCTAACCCTAACCCTAACCCTAACCCTAACCCTAACCCTAACCCTAACCCTAACCCTAACCCTAACCCTAACCCTAACCCTAACCCTAACCCTAACCCTAACCCTAACCCTAACCCTAACCCTAACCCTAACCCTAACCCTAACCCTAACCCTAACCCTAACCCTAACCCTAACCCTAACCCTAACCCTAACCCTAACCCTAACCCTAACCCTAACCCTAACCCTAACCCTAACCCTAACCCTAACCCTAACCCTAACCCTAACCCTAACCCTAACCCTAACCCTAACCCTAACCCTAACCCTAACCCTAACCCTAACCCTAACCCTAACCCTAACCCTAACCCTAACCCTAACCCTAACCCTAACCCTAACCCTAACCCTAACCCTAACCCTAACCCTAACCCTAACCCTAACCCTAACCCTAACCCTAACCCTAACCCTAACCCTAACCCTAACCCTAACCCTAACCCTAACCCTAACCCTAACCCTAACCCTAACCCTAACCCTAACCCTAACCCTAACCCTAACCCTAACCCTAACCCTAACCCTAACCCTAACCCTAACCCTAACCCTAACCCTAACCCTAACCCTAACCCTAACCCTAACCCTAACCCTAACCCTAACCCTAACCCTAACCCTAACCCTAACCCTAACCCTAACCCTAACCCTAACCCTAACCCTAACCCTAACCCTAACCCTAACCCTAACCCTAACCCTAACCCTAACCCTAACCCTAACCCTAACCCTAACCCTAACCCTAACCCTAACCCTAACCCTAACCCTAACCCTAACCCTAACCCTAACCCTAACCCTAACCCTAACCCTAACCCTAACCCTAACCCTAACCCTAACCCTAACCCTAACCCTAACCCTAACCCTAACCCTAACCCTAACCCTAACCCTAACCCTAACCCTAACCCTAACCCTAACCCTAACCCTAACCCTAACCCTAACCCTAACCCTAACCCTAACCCTAACCCTAACCCTAACCCTAACCCTAACCCTAACCCTAACCCTAACCCTAACCCTAACCCTAACCCTAACCCTAACCCTAACCCTAACCCTAACCCTAACCCTAACCCTAACCCTAACCCTAACCCTAACCCTAACCCTAACCCTAACCCTAACCCTAACCCTAACCCTAACCCTAACCCTAACCCTAACCCTAACCCTAACCCTAACCCTAACCCTAACCCTAACCCTAACCCTAACCCTAACCCTAACCCTAACCCTAACCCTAACCCTAACCCTAACCCTAACCCTAACCCTAACCCTAACCCTAACCCTAACCCTAACCCTAACCCTAACCCTAACCCTAACCCTAACCCTAACCCTAACCCTAACCCTAACCCTAACCCTAACCCTAACCCTAACCCTAACCCTAACCCTAACCCTAACCCTAACCCTAACCCTAACCCTAACCCTAACCCTAACCCTAACCCTAACCCTAACCCTAACCCTAACCCTAACCCTAACCCTAACCCTAACCCTAACCCTAACCCTAACCCTAACCCTAACCCTAACCCTAACCCTAACCCTAACCCTAACCCTAACCCTAACCCTAACCCTAACCCTAACCCTAACCCTAACCCTAACCCTAACCCTAACCCTAACCCTAACCCTAACCCTAACCCTAACCCTAACCCTAACCCTAACCCTAACCCTAACCCTAACCCTAACCCTAACCCTAACCCTAACCCTAACCCTAACCCTAACCCTAACCCTAACCCTAACCCTAACCCTAACCCTAACCCTAACCCTAACCCTAACCCTAACCCTAACCCTAACCCTAACCCTAACCCTAACCCTAACCCTAACCCTAACCCTAACCCTAACCCTAACCCTAACCCTAACCCTAACCCTAACCCTAACCCTAACCCTAACCCTAACCCTAACCCTAACCCTAACCCTAACCCTAACCCTAACCCTAACCCTAACCCTAACCCTAACCCTAACCCTAACCCTAACCCTAACCCTAACCCTAACCCTAACCCTAACCCTAACCCTAACCCTAACCCTAACCCTAACCCTAACCCTAACCCTAACCCTAACCCTAACCCTAACCCTAACCCTAACCCTAACCCTAACCCTAACCCTAACCCTAACCCTAACCCTAACCCTAACCCTAACCCTAACCCTAACCCTAACCCTAACCCTAACCCTAACCCTAACCCTAACCCTAACCCTAACCCTAACCCTAACCCTAACCCTAACCCTAACCCTAACCCTAACCCTAACCCTAACCCTAACCCTAACCCTAACCCTAACCCTAACCCTAACCCTAACCCTAACCCTAACCCTAACCCTAACCCTAACCCTAACCCTAACCCTAACCCTAACCCTAACCCTAACCCTAACCCTAACCCTAACCCTAACCCTAACCCTAACCCTAACCCTAACCCTAACCCTAACCCTAACCCTAACCCTAACCCTAACCCTAACCCTAACCCTAACCCTAACCCTAACCCTAACCCTAACCCTAACCCTAACCCTAACCCTAACCCTAACCCTAACCCTAACCCTAACCCTAACCCTAACCCTAACCCTAACCCTAACCCTAACCCTAACCCTAACCCTAACCCTAACCCTAACCCTAACCCTAACCCTAACCCTAACCCTAACCCTAACCCTAACCCTAACCCTAACCCTAACCCTAACCCTAACCCTAACCCTAACCCTAACCCTAACCCTAACCCTAACCCTAACCCTAACCCTAACCCTAACCCTAACCCTAACCCTAACCCTAACCCTAACCCTAACCCTAACCCTAACCCTAACCCTAACCCTAACCCTAACCCTAACCCTAACCCTAACCCTAACCCTAACCCTAACCCTAACCCTAACCCTAACCCTAACCCTAACCCTAACCCTAACCCTAACCCTAACCCTAACCCTAACCCTAACCCTAACCCTAACCCTAACCCTAACCCTAACCCTAACCCTAACCCTAACCCTAACCCTAACCCTAACCCTAACCCTAACCCTAACCCTAACCCTAACCCTAACCCTAACCCTAACCCTAACCCTAACCCTAACCCTAACCCTAACCCTAACCCTAACCCTAACCCTAACCCTAACCCTAACCCTAACCCTAACCCTAACCCTAACCCTAACCCTAACCCTAACCCTAACCCTAACCCTAACCCTAACCCTAACCCTAACCCTAACCCTAACCCTAACCCTAACCCTAACCCTAACCCTAACCCTAACCCTAACCCTAACCCTAACCCTAACCCTAACCCTAACCCTAACCCTAACCCTAACCCTAACCCTAACCCTAACCCTAACCCTAACCCTAACCCTAACCCTAACCCTAACCCTAACCCTAACCCTAACCCTAACCCTAACCCTAACCCTAACCCTAACCCTAACCCTAACCCTAACCCTAACCCTAACCCTAACCCTAACCCTAACCCTAACCCTAACCCTAACCCTAACCCTAACCCTAACCCTAACCCTAACCCTAACCCTAACCCTAACCCTAACCCTAACCCTAACCCTAACCCTAACCCTAACCCTAACCCTAACCCTAACCCTAACCCTAACCCTAACCCTAACCCTAACCCTAACCCTAACCCTAACCCTAACCCTAACCCTAACCCTAACCCTAACCCTAACCCTAACCCTAACCCTAACCCTAACCCTAACCCTAACCCTAACCCTAACCCTAACCCTAACCCTAACCCTAACCCTAACCCTAACCCTAACCCTAACCCTAACCCTAACCCTAACCCTAACCCTAACCCTAACCCTAACCCTAACCCTAACCCTAACCCTAACCCTAACCCTAACCCTAACCCTAACCCTAACCCTAACCCTAACCCTAACCCTAACCCTAACCCTAACCCTAACCCTAACCCTAACCCTAACCCTAACCCTAACCCTAACCCTAACCCTAACCCTAACCCTAACCCTAACCCTAACCCTAACCCTAACCCTAACCCTAACCCTAACCCTAACCCTAACCCTAACCCTAACCCTAACCCTAACCCTAACCCTAACCCTAACCCTAACCCTAACCCTAACCCTAACCCTAACCCTAACCCTAACCCTAACCCTAACCCTAACCCTAACCCTAACCCTAACCCTAACCCTAACCCTAACCCTAACCCTAACCCTAACCCTAACCCTAACCCTAACCCTAACCCTAACCCTAACCCTAACCCTAACCCTAACCCTAACCCTAACCCTAACCCTAACCCTAACCCTAACCCTAACCCTAACCCTAACCCTAACCCTAACCCTAACCCTAACCCTAACCCTAACCCTAACCCTAACCCTAACCCTAACCCTAACCCTAACCCTAACCCTAACCCTAACCCTAACCCTAACCCTAACCCTAACCCTAACCCTAACCCTAACCCTAACCCTAACCCTAACCCTAACCCTAACCCTAACCCTAACCCTAACCCTAACCCTAACCCTAACCCTAACCCTAACCCTAACCCTAACCCTAACCCTAACCCTAACCCTAACCCTAACCCTAACCCTAACCCTAACCCTAACCCTAACCCTAACCCTAACCCTAACCCTAACCCTAACCCTAACCCTAACCCTAACCCTAACCCTAACCCTAACCCTAACCCTAACCCTAACCCTAACCCTAACCCTAACCCTAACCCTAACCCTAACCCTAACCCTAACCCTAACCCTAACCCTAACCCTAACCCTAACCCTAACCCTAACCCTAACCCTAACCCTAACCCTAACCCTAACCCTAACCCTAACCCTAACCCTAACCCTAACCCTAACCCTAACCCTAACCCTAACCCTAACCCTAACCCTAACCCTAACCCTAACCCTAACCCTAACCCTAACCCTAACCCTAACCCTAACCCTAACCCTAACCCTAACCCTAACCCTAACCCTAACCCTAACCCTAACCCTAACCCTAACCCTAACCCTAACCCTAACCCTAACCCTAACCCTAACCCTAACCCTAACCCTAACCCTAACCCTAACCCTAACCCTAACCCTAACCCTAACCCTAACCCTAACCCTAACCCTAACCCTAACCCTAACCCTAACCCTAACCCTAACCCTAACCCTAACCCTAACCCTAACCCTAACCCTAACCCTAACCCTAACCCTAACCCTAACCCTAACCCTAACCCTAACCCTAACCCTAACCCTAACCCTAACCCTAACCCTAACCCTAACCCTAACCCTAACCCTAACCCTAACCCTAACCCTAACCCTAACCCTAACCCTAACCCTAACCCTAACCCTAACCCTAACCCTAACCCTAACCCTAACCCTAACCCTAACCCTAACCCTAACCCTAACCCTAACCCTAACCCTAACCCTAACCCTAACCCTAACCCTAACCCTAACCCTAACCCTAACCCTAACCCTAACCCTAACCCTAACCCTAACCCTAACCCTAACCCTAACCCTAACCCTAACCCTAACCCTAACCCTAACCCTAACCCTAACCCTAACCCTAACCCTAACCCTAACCCTAACCCTAACCCTAACCCTAACCCTAACCCTAACCCTAACCCTAACCCTAACCCTAACCCTAACCCTAACCCTAACCCTAACCCTAACCCTAACCCTAACCCTAACCCTAACCCTAACCCTAACCCTAACCCTAACCCTAACCCTAACCCTAACCCTAACCCTAACCCTAACCCTAACCCTAACCCTAACCCTAACCCTAACCCTAACCCTAACCCTAACCCTAACCCTAACCCTAACCCTAACCCTAACCCTAACCCTAACCCTAACCCTAACCCTAACCCTAACCCTAACCCTAACCCTAACCCTAACCCTAACCCTAACCCTAACCCTAACCCTAACCCTAACCCTAACCCTAACCCTAACCCTAACCCTAACCCTAACCCTAACCCTAACCCTAACCCTAACCCTAACCCTAACCCTAACCCTAACCCTAACCCTAACCCTAACCCTAACCCTAACCCTAACCCTAACCCTAACCCTAACCCTAACCCTAACCCTAACCCTAACCCTAACCCTAACCCTAACCCTAACCCTAACCCTAACCCTAACCCTAACCCTAACCCTAACCCTAACCCTAACCCTAACCCTAACCCTAACCCTAACCCTAACCCTAACCCTAACCCTAACCCTAACCCTAACCCTAACCCTAACCCTAACCCTAACCCTAACCCTAACCCTAACCCTAACCCTAACCCTAACCCTAACCCTAACCCTAACCCTAACCCTAACCCTAACCCTAACCCTAACCCTAACCCTAACCCTAACCCTAACCCTAACCCTAACCCTAACCCTAACCCTAACCCTAACCCTAACCCTAACCCTAACCCTAACCCTAACCCTAACCCTAACCCTAACCCTAACCCTAACCCTAACCCTAACCCTAACCCTAACCCTAACCCTAACCCTAACCCTAACCCTAACCCTAACCCTAACCCTAACCCTAACCCTAACCCTAACCCTAACCCTAACCCTAACCCTAACCCTAACCCTAACCCTAACCCTAACCCTAACCCTAACCCTAACCCTAACCCTAACCCTAACCCTAACCCTAACCCTAACCCTAACCCTAACCCTAACCCTAACCCTAACCCTAACCCTAACCCTAACCCTAACCCTAACCCTAACCCTAACCCTAACCCTAACCCTAACCCTAACCCTAACCCTAACCCTAACCCTAACCCTAACCCTAACCCTAACCCTAACCCTAACCCTAACCCTAACCCTAACCCTAACCCTAACCCTAACCCTAACCCTAACCCTAACCCTAACCCTAACCCTAACCCTAACCCTAACCCTAACCCTAACCCTAACCCTAACCCTAACCCTAACCCTAACCCTAACCCTAACCCTAACCCTAACCCTAACCCTAACCCTAACCCTAACCCTAACCCTAACCCTAACCCTAACCCTAACCCTAACCCTAACCCTAACCCTAACCCTAACCCTAACCCTAACCCTAACCCTAACCCTAACCCTAACCCTAACCCTAACCCTAACCCTAACCCTAACCCTAACCCTAACCCTAACCCTAACCCTAACCCTAACCCTAACCCTAACCCTAACCCTAACCCTAACCCTAACCCTAACCCTAACCCTAACCCTAACCCTAACCCTAACCCTAACCCTAACCCTAACCCTAACCCTAACCCTAACCCTAACCCTAACCCTAACCCTAACCCTAACCCTAACCCTAACCCTAACCCTAACCCTAACCCTAACCCTAACCCTAACCCTAACCCTAACCCTAACCCTAACCCTAACCCTAACCCTAACCCTAACCCTAACCCTAACCCTAACCCTAACCCTAACCCTAACCCTAACCCTAACCCTAACCCTAACCCTAACCCTAACCCTAACCCTAACCCTAACCCTAACCCTAACCCTAACCCTAACCCTAACCCTAACCCTAACCCTAACCCTAACCCTAACCCTAACCCTAACCCTAACCCTAACCCTAACCCTAACCCTAACCCTAACCCTAACCCTAACCCTAACCCTAACCCTAACCCTAACCCTAACCCTAACCCTAACCCTAACCCTAACCCTAACCCTAACCCTAACCCTAACCCTAACCCTAACCCTAACCCTAACCCTAACCCTAACCCTAACCCTAACCCTAACCCTAACCCTAACCCTAACCCTAACCCTAACCCTAACCCTAACCCTAACCCTAACCCTAACCCTAACCCTAACCCTAACCCTAACCCTAACCCTAACCCTAACCCTAACCCTAACCCTAACCCTAACCCTAACCCTAACCCTAACCCTAACCCTAACCCTAACCCTAACCCTAACCCTAACCCTAACCCTAACCCTAACCCTAACCCTAACCCTAACCCTAACCCTAACCCTAACCCTAACCCTAACCCTAACCCTAACCCTAACCCTAACCCTAACCCTAACCCTAACCCTAACCCTAACCCTAACCCTAACCCTAACCCTAACCCTAACCCTAACCCTAACCCTAACCCTAACCCTAACCCTAACCCTAACCCTAACCCTAACCCTAACCCTAACCCTAACCCTAACCCTAACCCTAACCCTAACCCTAACCCTAACCCTAACCCTAACCCTAACCCTAACCCTAACCCTAACCCTAACCCTAACCCTAACCCTAACCCTAACCCTAACCCTAACCCTAACCCTAACCCTAACCCTAACCCTAACCCTAACCCTAACCCTAACCCTAACCCTAACCCTAACCCTAACCCTAACCCTAACCCTAACCCTAACCCTAACCCTAACCCTAACCCTAACCCTAACCCTAACCCTAACCCTAACCCTAACCCTAACCCTAACCCTAACCCTAACCCTAACCCTAACCCTAACCCTAACCCTAACCCTAACCCTAACCCTAACCCTAACCCTAACCCTAACCCTAACCCTAACCCTAACCCTAACCCTAACCCTAACCCTAACCCTAACCCTAACCCTAACCCTAACCCTAACCCTAACCCTAACCCTAACCCTAACCCTAACCCTAACCCTAACCCTAACCCTAACCCTAACCCTAACCCTAACCCTAACCCTAACCCTAACCCTAACCCTAACCCTAACCCTAACCCTAACCCTAACCCTAACCCTAACCCTAACCCTAACCCTAACCCTAACCCTAACCCTAACCCTAACCCTAACCCTAACCCTAACCCTAACCCTAACCCTAACCCTAACCCTAACCCTAACCCTAACCCTAACCCTAACCCTAACCCTAACCCTAACCCTAACCCTAACCCTAACCCTAACCCTAACCCTAACCCTAACCCTAACCCTAACCCTAACCCTAACCCTAACCCTAACCCTAACCCTAACCCTAACCCTAACCCTAACCCTAACCCTAACCCTAACCCTAACCCTAACCCTAACCCTAACCCTAACCCTAACCCTAACCCTAACCCTAACCCTAACCCTAACCCTAACCCTAACCCTAACCCTAACCCTAACCCTAACCCTAACCCTAACCCTAACCCTAACCCTAACCCTAACCCTAACCCTAACCCTAACCCTAACCCTAACCCTAACCCTAACCCTAACCCTAACCCTAACCCTAACCCTAACCCTAACCCTAACCCTAACCCTAACCCTAACCCTAACCCTAACCCTAACCCTAACCCTAACCCTAACCCTAACCCTAACCCTAACCCTAACCCTAACCCTAACCCTAACCCTAACCCTAACCCTAACCCTAACCCTAACCCTAACCCTAACCCTAACCCTAACCCTAACCCTAACCCTAACCCTAACCCTAACCCTAACCCTAACCCTAACCCTAACCCTAACCCTAACCCTAACCCTAACCCTAACCCTAACCCTAACCCTAACCCTAACCCTAACCCTAACCCTAACCCTAACCCTAACCCTAACCCTAACCCTAACCCTAACCCTAACCCTAACCCTAACCCTAACCCTAACCCTAACCCTAACCCTAACCCTAACCCTAACCCTAACCCTAACCCTAACCCTAACCCTAACCCTAACCCTAACCCTAACCCTAACCCTAACCCTAACCCTAACCCTAACCCTAACCCTAACCCTAACCCTAACCCTAACCCTAACCCTAACCCTAACCCTAACCCTAACCCTAACCCTAACCCTAACCCTAACCCTAACCCTAACCCTAACCCTAACCCTAACCCTAACCCTAACCCTAACCCTAACCCTAACCCTAACCCTAACCCTAACCCTAACCCTAACCCTAACCCTAACCCTAACCCTAACCCTAACCCTAACCCTAACCCTAACCCTAACCCTAACCCTAACCCTAACCCTAACCCTAACCCTAACCCTAACCCTAACCCTAACCCTAACCCTAACCCTAACCCTAACCCTAACCCTAACCCTAACCCTAACCCTAACCCTAACCCTAACCCTAACCCTAACCCTAACCCTAACCCTAACCCTAACCCTAACCCTAACCCTAACCCTAACCCTAACCCTAACCCTAACCCTAACCCTAACCCTAACCCTAACCCTAACCCTAACCCTAACCCTAACCCTAACCCTAACCCTAACCCTAACCCTAACCCTAACCCTAACCCTAACCCTAACCCTAACCCTAACCCTAACCCTAACCCTAACCCTAACCCTAACCCTAACCCTAACCCTAACCCTAACCCTAACCCTAACCCTAACCCTAACCCTAACCCTAACCCTAACCCTAACCCTAACCCTAACCCTAACCCTAACCCTAACCCTAACCCTAACCCTAACCCTAACCCTAACCCTAACCCTAACCCTAACCCTAACCCTAACCCTAACCCTAACCCTAACCCTAACCCTAACCCTAACCCTAACCCTAACCCTAACCCTAACCCTAACCCTAACCCTAACCCTAACCCTAACCCTAACCCTAACCCTAACCCTAACCCTAACCCTAACCCTAACCCTAACCCTAACCCTAACCCTAACCCTAACCCTAACCCTAACCCTAACCCTAACCCTAACCCTAACCCTAACCCTAACCCTAACCCTAACCCTAACCCTAACCCTAACCCTAACCCTAACCCTAACCCTAACCCTAACCCTAACCCTAACCCTAACCCTAACCCTAACCCTAACCCTAACCCTAACCCTAACCCTAACCCTAACCCTAACCCTAACCCTAACCCTAACCCTAACCCTAACCCTAACCCTAACCCTAACCCTAACCCTAACCCTAACCCTAACCCTAACCCTAACCCTAACCCTAACCCTAACCCTAACCCTAACCCTAACCCTAACCCTAACCCTAACCCTAACCCTAACCCTAACCCTAACCCTAACCCTAACCCTAACCCTAACCCTAACCCTAACCCTAACCCTAACCCTAACCCTAACCCTAACCCTAACCCTAACCCTAACCCTAACCCTAACCCTAACCCTAACCCTAACCCTAACCCTAACCCTAACCCTAACCCTAACCCTAACCCTAACCCTAACCCTAACCCTAACCCTAACCCTAACCCTAACCCTAACCCTAACCCTAACCCTAACCCTAACCCTAACCCTAACCCTAACCCTAACCCTAACCCTAACCCTAACCCTAACCCTAACCCTAACCCTAACCCTAACCCTAACCCTAACCCTAACCCTAACCCTAACCCTAACCCTAACCCTAACCCTAACCCTAACCCTAACCCTAACCCTAACCCTAACCCTAACCCTAACCCTAACCCTAACCCTAACCCTAACCCTAACCCTAACCCTAACCCTAACCCTAACCCTAACCCTAACCCTAACCCTAACCCTAACCCTAACCCTAACCCTAACCCTAACCCTAACCCTAACCCTAACCCTAACCCTAACCCTAACCCTAACCCTAACCCTAACCCTAACCCTAACCCTAACCCTAACCCTAACCCTAACCCTAACCCTAACCCTAACCCTAACCCTAACCCTAACCCTAACCCTAACCCTAACCCTAACCCTAACCCTAACCCTAACCCTAACCCTAACCCTAACCCTAACCCTAACCCTAACCCTAACCCTAACCCTAACCCTAACCCTAACCCTAACCCTAACCCTAACCCTAACCCTAACCCTAACCCTAACCCTAACCCTAACCCTAACCCTAACCCTAACCCTAACCCTAACCCTAACCCTAACCCTAACCCTAACCCTAACCCTAACCCTAACCCTAACCCTAACCCTAACCCTAACCCTAACCCTAACCCTAACCCTAACCCTAACCCTAACCCTAACCCTAACCCTAACCCTAACCCTAACCCTAACCCTAACCCTAACCCTAACCCTAACCCTAACCCTAACCCTAACCCTAACCCTAACCCTAACCCTAACCCTAACCCTAACCCTAACCCTAACCCTAACCCTAACCCTAACCCTAACCCTAACCCTAACCCTAACCCTAACCCTAACCCTAACCCTAACCCTAACCCTAACCCTAACCCTAACCCTAACCCTAACCCTAACCCTAACCCTAACCCTAACCCTAACCCTAACCCTAACCCTAACCCTAACCCTAACCCTAACCCTAACCCTAACCCTAACCCTAACCCTAACCCTAACCCTAACCCTAACCCTAACCCTAACCCTAACCCTAACCCTAACCCTAACCCTAACCCTAACCCTAACCCTAACCCTAACCCTAACCCTAACCCTAACCCTAACCCTAACCCTAACCCTAACCCTAACCCTAACCCTAACCCTAACCCTAACCCTAACCCTAACCCTAACCCTAACCCTAACCCTAACCCTAACCCTAACCCTAACCCTAACCCTAACCCTAACCCTAACCCTAACCCTAACCCTAACCCTAACCCTAACCCTAACCCTAACCCTAACCCTAACCCTAACCCTAACCCTAACCCTAACCCTAACCCTAACCCTAACCCTAACCCTAACCCTAACCCTAACCCTAACCCTAACCCTAACCCTAACCCTAACCCTAACCCTAACCCTAACCCTAACCCTAACCCTAACCCTAACCCTAACCCTAACCCTAACCCTAACCCTAACCCTAACCCTAACCCTAACCCTAACCCTAACCCTAACCCTAACCCTAACCCTAACCCTAACCCTAACCCTAACCCTAACCCTAACCCTAACCCTAACCCTAACCCTAACCCTAACCCTAACCCTAACCCTAACCCTAACCCTAACCCTAACCCTAACCCTAACCCTAACCCTAACCCTAACCCTAACCCTAACCCTAACCCTAACCCTAACCCTAACCCTAACCCTAACCCTAACCCTAACCCTAACCCTAACCCTAACCCTAACCCTAACCCTAACCCTAACCCTAACCCTAACCCTAACCCTAACCCTAACCCTAACCCTAACCCTAACCCTAACCCTAACCCTAACCCTAACCCTAACCCTAACCCTAACCCTAACCCTAACCCTAACCCTAACCCTAACCCTAACCCTAACCCTAACCCTAACCCTAACCCTAACCCTAACCCTAACCCTAACCCTAACCCTAACCCTAACCCTAACCCTAACCCTAACCCTAACCCTAACCCTAACCCTAACCCTAACCCTAACCCTAACCCTAACCCTAACCCTAACCCTAACCCTAACCCTAACCCTAACCCTAACCCTAACCCTAACCCTAACCCTAACCCTAACCCTAACCCTAACCCTAACCCTAACCCTAACCCTAACCCTAACCCTAACCCTAACCCTAACCCTAACCCTAACCCTAACCCTAACCCTAACCCTAACCCTAACCCTAACCCTAACCCTAACCCTAACCCTAACCCTAACCCTAACCCTAACCCTAACCCTAACCCTAACCCTAACCCTAACCCTAACCCTAACCCTAACCCTAACCCTAACCCTAACCCTAACCCTAACCCTAACCCTAACCCTAACCCTAACCCTAACCCTAACCCTAACCCTAACCCTAACCCTAACCCTAACCCTAACCCTAACCCTAACCCTAACCCTAACCCTAACCCTAACCCTAACCCTAACCCTAACCCTAACCCTAACCCTAACCCTAACCCTAACCCTAACCCTAACCCTAACCCTAACCCTAACCCTAACCCTAACCCTAACCCTAACCCTAACCCTAACCCTAACCCTAACCCTAACCCTAACCCTAACCCTAACCCTAACCCTAACCCTAACCCTAACCCTAACCCTAACCCTAACCCTAACCCTAACCCTAACCCTAACCCTAACCCTAACCCTAACCCTAACCCTAACCCTAACCCTAACCCTAACCCTAACCCTAACCCTAACCCTAACCCTAACCCTAACCCTAACCCTAACCCTAACCCTAACCCTAACCCTAACCCTAACCCTAACCCTAACCCTAACCCTAACCCTAACCCTAACCCTAACCCTAACCCTAACCCTAACCCTAACCCTAACCCTAACCCTAACCCTAACCCTAACCCTAACCCTAACCCTAACCCTAACCCTAACCCTAACCCTAACCCTAACCCTAACCCTAACCCTAACCCTAACCCTAACCCTAACCCTAACCCTAACCCTAACCCTAACCCTAACCCTAACCCTAACCCTAACCCTAACCCTAACCCTAACCCTAACCCTAACCCTAACCCTAACCCTAACCCTAACCCTAACCCTAACCCTAACCCTAACCCTAACCCTAACCCTAACCCTAACCCTAACCCTAACCCTAACCCTAACCCTAACCCTAACCCTAACCCTAACCCTAACCCTAACCCTAACCCTAACCCTAACCCTAACCCTAACCCTAACCCTAACCCTAACCCTAACCCTAACCCTAACCCTAACCCTAACCCTAACCCTAACCCTAACCCTAACCCTAACCCTAACCCTAACCCTAACCCTAACCCTAACCCTAACCCTAACCCTAACCCTAACCCTAACCCTAACCCTAACCCTAACCCTAACCCTAACCCTAACCCTAACCCTAACCCTAACCCTAACCCTAACCCTAACCCTAACCCTAACCCTAACCCTAACCCTAACCCTAACCCTAACCCTAACCCTAACCCTAACCCTAACCCTAACCCTAACCCTAACCCTAACCCTAACCCTAACCCTAACCCTAACCCTAACCCTAACCCTAACCCTAACCCTAACCCTAACCCTAACCCTAACCCTAACCCTAACCCTAACCCTAACCCTAACCCTAACCCTAACCCTAACCCTAACCCTAACCCTAACCCTAACCCTAACCCTAACCCTAACCCTAACCCTAACCCTAACCCTAACCCTAACCCTAACCCTAACCCTAACCCTAACCCTAACCCTAACCCTAACCCTAACCCTAACCCTAACCCTAACCCTAACCCTAACCCTAACCCTAACCCTAACCCTAACCCTAACCCTAACCCTAACCCTAACCCTAACCCTAACCCTAACCCTAACCCTAACCCTAACCCTAACCCTAACCCTAACCCTAACCCTAACCCTAACCCTAACCCTAACCCTAACCCTAACCCTAACCCTAACCCTAACCCTAACCCTAACCCTAACCCTAACCCTAACCCTAACCCTAACCCTAACCCTAACCCTAACCCTAACCCTAACCCTAACCCTAACCCTAACCCTAACCCTAACCCTAACCCTAACCCTAACCCTAACCCTAACCCTAACCCTAACCCTAACCCTAACCCTAACCCTAACCCTAACCCTAACCCTAACCCTAACCCTAACCCTAACCCTAACCCTAACCCTAACCCTAACCCTAACCCTAACCCTAACCCTAACCCTAACCCTAACCCTAACCCTAACCCTAACCCTAACCCTAACCCTAACCCTAACCCTAACCCTAACCCTAACCCTAACCCTAACCCTAACCCTAACCCTAACCCTAACCCTAACCCTAACCCTAACCCTAACCCTAACCCTAACCCTAACCCTAACCCTAACCCTAACCCTAACCCTAACCCTAACCCTAACCCTAACCCTAACCCTAACCCTAACCCTAACCCTAACCCTAACCCTAACCCTAACCCTAACCCTAACCCTAACCCTAACCCTAACCCTAACCCTAACCCTAACCCTAACCCTAACCCTAACCCTAACCCTAACCCTAACCCTAACCCTAACCCTAACCCTAACCCTAACCCTAACCCTAACCCTAACCCTAACCCTAACCCTAACCCTAACCCTAACCCTAACCCTAACCCTAACCCTAACCCTAACCCTAACCCTAACCCTAACCCTAACCCTAACCCTAACCCTAACCCTAACCCTAACCCTAACCCTAACCCTAACCCTAACCCTAACCCTAACCCTAACCCTAACCCTAACCCTAACCCTAACCCTAACCCTAACCCTAACCCTAACCCTAACCCTAACCCTAACCCTAACCCTAACCCTAACCCTAACCCTAACCCTAACCCTAACCCTAACCCTAACCCTAACCCTAACCCTAACCCTAACCCTAACCCTAACCCTAACCCTAACCCTAACCCTAACCCTAACCCTAACCCTAACCCTAACCCTAACCCTAACCCTAACCCTAACCCTAACCCTAACCCTAACCCTAACCCTAACCCTAACCCTAACCCTAACCCTAACCCTAACCCTAACCCTAACCCTAACCCTAACCCTAACCCTAACCCTAACCCTAACCCTAACCCTAACCCTAACCCTAACCCTAACCCTAACCCTAACCCTAACCCTAACCCTAACCCTAACCCTAACCCTAACCCTAACCCTAACCCTAACCCTAACCCTAACCCTAACCCTAACCCTAACCCTAACCCTAACCCTAACCCTAACCCTAACCCTAACCCTAACCCTAACCCTAACCCTAACCCTAACCCTAACCCTAACCCTAACCCTAACCCTAACCCTAACCCTAACCCTAACCCTAACCCTAACCCTAACCCTAACCCTAACCCTAACCCTAACCCTAACCCTAACCCTAACCCTAACCCTAACCCTAACCCTAACCCTAACCCTAACCCTAACCCTAACCCTAACCCTAACCCTAACCCTAACCCTAACCCTAACCCTAACCCTAACCCTAACCCTAACCCTAACCCTAACCCTAACCCTAACCCTAACCCTAACCCTAACCCTAACCCTAACCCTAACCCTAACCCTAACCCTAACCCTAACCCTAACCCTAACCCTAACCCTAACCCTAACCCTAACCCTAACCCTAACCCTAACCCTAACCCTAACCCTAACCCTAACCCTAACCCTAACCCTAACCCTAACCCTAACCCTAACCCTAACCCTAACCCTAACCCTAACCCTAACCCTAACCCTAACCCTAACCCTAACCCTAACCCTAACCCTAACCCTAACCCTAACCCTAACCCTAACCCTAACCCTAACCCTAACCCTAACCCTAACCCTAACCCTAACCCTAACCCTAACCCTAACCCTAACCCTAACCCTAACCCTAACCCTAACCCTAACCCTAACCCTAACCCTAACCCTAACCCTAACCCTAACCCTAACCCTAACCCTAACCCTAACCCTAACCCTAACCCTAACCCTAACCCTAACCCTAACCCTAACCCTAACCCTAACCCTAACCCTAACCCTAACCCTAACCCTAACCCTAACCCTAACCCTAACCCTAACCCTAACCCTAACCCTAACCCTAACCCTAACCCTAACCCTAACCCTAACCCTAACCCTAACCCTAACCCTAACCCTAACCCTAACCCTAACCCTAACCCTAACCCTAACCCTAACCCTAACCCTAACCCTAACCCTAACCCTAACCCTAACCCTAACCCTAACCCTAACCCTAACCCTAACCCTAACCCTAACCCTAACCCTAACCCTAACCCTAACCCTAACCCTAACCCTAACCCTAACCCTAACCCTAACCCTAACCCTAACCCTAACCCTAACCCTAACCCTAACCCTAACCCTAACCCTAACCCTAACCCTAACCCTAACCCTAACCCTAACCCTAACCCTAACCCTAACCCTAACCCTAACCCTAACCCTAACCCTAACCCTAACCCTAACCCTAACCCTAACCCTAACCCTAACCCTAACCCTAACCCTAACCCTAACCCTAACCCTAACCCTAACCCTAACCCTAACCCTAACCCTAACCCTAACCCTAACCCTAACCCTAACCCTAACCCTAACCCTAACCCTAACCCTAACCCTAACCCTAACCCTAACCCTAACCCTAACCCTAACCCTAACCCTAACCCTAACCCTAACCCTAACCCTAACCCTAACCCTAACCCTAACCCTAACCCTAACCCTAACCCTAACCCTAACCCTAACCCTAACCCTAACCCTAACCCTAACCCTAACCCTAACCCTAACCCTAACCCTAACCCTAACCCTAACCCTAACCCTAACCCTAACCCTAACCCTAACCCTAACCCTAACCCTAACCCTAACCCTAACCCTAACCCTAACCCTAACCCTAACCCTAACCCTAACCCTAACCCTAACCCTAACCCTAACCCTAACCCTAACCCTAACCCTAACCCTAACCCTAACCCTAACCCTAACCCTAACCCTAACCCTAACCCTAACCCTAACCCTAACCCTAACCCTAACCCTAACCCTAACCCTAACCCTAACCCTAACCCTAACCCTAACCCTAACCCTAACCCTAACCCTAACCCTAACCCTAACCCTAACCCTAACCCTAACCCTAACCCTAACCCTAACCCTAACCCTAACCCTAACCCTAACCCTAACCCTAACCCTAACCCTAACCCTAACCCTAACCCTAACCCTAACCCTAACCCTAACCCTAACCCTAACCCTAACCCTAACCCTAACCCTAACCCTAACCCTAACCCTAACCCTAACCCTAACCCTAACCCTAACCCTAACCCTAACCCTAACCCTAACCCTAACCCTAACCCTAACCCTAACCCTAACCCTAACCCTAACCCTAACCCTAACCCTAACCCTAACCCTAACCCTAACCCTAACCCTAACCCTAACCCTAACCCTAACCCTAACCCTAACCCTAACCCTAACCCTAACCCTAACCCTAACCCTAACCCTAACCCTAACCCTAACCCTAACCCTAACCCTAACCCTAACCCTAACCCTAACCCTAACCCTAACCCTAACCCTAACCCTAACCCTAACCCTAACCCTAACCCTAACCCTAACCCTAACCCTAACCCTAACCCTAACCCTAACCCTAACCCTAACCCTAACCCTAACCCTAACCCTAACCCTAACCCTAACCCTAACCCTAACCCTAACCCTAACCCTAACCCTAACCCTAACCCTAACCCTAACCCTAACCCTAACCCTAACCCTAACCCTAACCCTAACCCTAACCCTAACCCTAACCCTAACCCTAACCCTAACCCTAACCCTAACCCTAACCCTAACCCTAACCCTAACCCTAACCCTAACCCTAACCCTAACCCTAACCCTAACCCTAACCCTAACCCTAACCCTAACCCTAACCCTAACCCTAACCCTAACCCTAACCCTAACCCTAACCCTCACCCTAACCCTCACCCTAACCCTCACCCTAACCCTCACCCTAACCCTCACCCTAACCCTCACCCTAACCCTCACCCTAACCCTCACCCTAACCCTCACCCTCACCCTAACCCTAACCCTAACCCTAACCCTAACCCTAACCCTAACCCTAACCCTAACCCTAACCCTAACCCTAACCCTAACCCTAACCCTAACCCTAACCCTAACCCTAACCCTAACCCTAACCCTAACCCTAACCCTAACCCTAACCCTAACCCTAACCCTAACCCTAACCCTAACCCTAACCCTAACCCTAACCCTAACCCTAACCCTAACCCTAACCCTAACCCTAACCCTAACCCTAACCCTAACCCTAACCCTAACCCTAACCCTAACCCTAACCCTAACCCTAACCCTAACCCTAACCCTAACCCTAACCCTAACCCTAACCCTAACCCTAACCCTAACCCTAACCCTAACCCTAACCCTAACCCTAACCCTAACCCTAACCCTAACCCTAACCCTAACCCTAACCCTAACCCTAACCCTAACCCTAACCCTAACCCTAACCCTAACCCTAACCCTAACCCTAACCCTAACCCTAACCCTAACCCTAACCCTAACCCTAACCCTAACCCTAACCCTAACCCTAACCCTAACCCTAACCCTAACCCTAACCCTAACCCTAACCCTAACCCTAACCCTAACCCTAACCCTAACCCTAACCCTAACCCTAACCCTAACCCTAACCCTAACCCTAACCCTAACCCTAACCCTAACCCTAACCCTAACCCTAACCCTAACCCTAACCCTAACCCTAACCCTAACCCTAACCCTAACCCTAACCCTAACCCTAACCCTAACCCTAACCCTAACCCTAACCCTAACCCTAACCCTAACCCTAACCCTAACCCTAACCCTAACCCTAACCCTAACCCTAACCCTAACCCTAACCCTAACCCTAACCCTAACCCTAACCCTAACCCTAACCCTAACCCTAACCCTAACCCTAACCCTAACCCTAACCCTAACCCTAACCCTAACCCTAACCCTAACCCTAACCCTAACCCTAACCCTAACCCTAACCCTAACCCTAACCCTAACCCTAACCCTAACCCTAACCCTAACCCTAACCCTAACCCTAACCCTAACCCTAACCCTAACCCTAACCCTAACCCTAACCCTAACCCTAACCCTAACCCTAACCCTAACCCTAACCCTAACCCTAACCCTAACCCTAACCCTAACCCTAACCCTAACCCTAACCCTAACCCTAACCCTAACCCTAACCCTAACCCTAACCCTAACCCTAACCCTAACCCTAACCCTAACCCTAACCCTAACCCTAACCCTAACCCTAACCCTAACCCTAACCCTAACCCTAACCCTAACCCTAACCCTAACCCTAACCCTAACCCTAACCCTAACCCTAACCCTAACCCTAACCCTAACCCTAACCCTAACCCTAACCCTAACCCTAACCCTAACCCTAACCCTAACCCTAACCCTAACCCTAACCCTAACCCTAACCCTAACCCTAACCCTAACCCTAACCCTAACCCTAACCCTAACCCTAACCCTAACCCTAACCCTAACCCTAACCCTAACCCTAACCCTAACCCTAACCCTAACCCTAACCCTAACCCTAACCCTAACCCTAACCCTAACCCTAACCCTAACCCTAACCCTAACCCTAACCCTAACCCTAACCCTAACCCTAACCCTAACCCTAACCCTAACCCTAACCCTAACCCTAACCCTAACCCTAACCCTAACCCTAACCCTAACCCTAACCCTAACCCTAACCCTAACCCTAACCCTAACCCTAACCCTAACCCTAACCCTAACCCTAACCCTAACCCTAACCCTAACCCTAACCCTAACCCTAACCCTAACCCTAACCCTAACCCTAACCCTAACCCTAACCCTAACCCTAACCCTAACCCTAACCCTAACCCTAACCCTAACCCTAACCCTAACCCTAACCCTAACCCTAACCCTAACCCTAACCCTAACCCTAACCCTAACCCTAACCCTAACCCTAACCCTAACCCTAACCCTAACCCTAACCCTAACCCTAACCCTAACCCTAACCCTAACCCTAACCCTAACCCTAACCCTAACCCTAACCCTAACCCTAACCCTAACCCTAACCCTAACCCTAACCCTAACCCTAACCCTAACCCTAACCCTAACCCTAACCCTAACCCTAACCCTAACCCTAACCCTAACCCTAACCCTAACCCTAACCCTAACCCTAACCCTAACCCTAACCCTAACCCTAACCCTAACCCTAACCCTAACCCTAACCCTAACCCTAACCCTAACCCTAACCCTAACCCTAACCCTAACCCTAACCCTAACCCTAACCCTAACCCTAACCCTAACCCTAACCCTAACCCTAACCCTAACCCTAACCCTAACCCTAACCCTAACCCTAACCCTAACCCTAACCCTAACCCTAACCCTAACCCTAACCCTAACCCTAACCCTAACCCTAACCCTAACCCTAACCCTAACCCTAACCCTAACCCTAACCCTAACCCTAACCCTAACCCTAACCCTAACCCTAACCCTAACCCTAACCCTAACCCTAACCCTAACCCTAACCCTAACCCTAACCCTAACCCTAACCCTAACCCTAACCCTAACCCTAACCCTAACCCTAACCCTAACCCTAACCCTAACCCTAACCCTAACCCTAACCCTAACCCTAACCCTAACCCTAACCCTAACCCTAACCCTAACCCTAACCCTAACCCTAACCCTAACCCTAACCCTAACCCTAACCCTAACCCTAACCCTAACCCTAACCCTAACCCTAACCCTAACCCTAACCCTAACCCTAACCCTAACCCTAACCCTAACCCTAACCCTAACCCTAACCCTAACCCTAACCCTAACCCTAACCCTAACCCTAACCCTAACCCTAACCCTAACCCTAACCCTAACCCTAACCCTAACCCTAACCCTAACCCTAACCCTAACCCTAACCCTAACCCTAACCCTAACCCTAACCCTAACCCTAACCCTAACCCTAACCCTAACCCTAACCCTAACCCTAACCCTAACCCTAACCCTAACCCTAACCCTAACCCTAACCCTAACCCTAACCCTAACCCTAACCCTAACCCTAACCCTAACCCTAACCCTAACCCTAACCCTAACCCTAACCCTAACCCTAACCCTAACCCTAACCCTAACCCTAACCCTAACCCTAACCCTAACCCTAACCCTAACCCTAACCCTAACCCTAACCCTAACCCTAACCCTAACCCTAACCCTAACCCTAACCCTAACCCTAACCCTAACCCTAACCCTAACCCTAACCCTAACCCTAACCCTAACCCTAACCCTAACCCTAACCCTAACCCTAACCCTAACCCTAACCCTAACCCTAACCCTAACCCTAACCCTAACCCTAACCCTAACCCTAACCCTAACCCTAACCCTAACCCTAACCCTAACCCTAACCCTAACCCTAACCCTAACCCTAACCCTAACCCTAACCCTAACCCTAACCCTAACCCTAACCCTAACCCTAACCCTAACCCTAACCCTAACCCTAACCCTAACCCTAACCCTAACCCTAACCCTAACCCTAACCCTAACCCTAACCCTAACCCTAACCCTAACCCTAACCCTAACCCTAACCCTAACCCTAACCCTAACCCTAACCCTAACCCTAACCCTAACCCTAACCCTAACCCTAACCCTAACCCTAACCCTAACCCTAACCCTAACCCTAACCCTAACCCTAACCCTAACCCTAACCCTAACCCTAACCCTAACCCTAACCCTAACCCTAACCCTAACCCTAACCCTAACCCTAACCCTAACCCTAACCCTAACCCTAACCCTAACCCTAACCCTAACCCTAACCCTAACCCTAACCCTAACCCTAACCCTAACCCTAACCCTAACCCTAACCCTAACCCTAACCCTAACCCTAACCCTAACCCTAACCCTAACCCTAACCCTAACCCTAACCCTAACCCTAACCCTAACCCTAACCCTAACCCTAACCCTAACCCTAACCCTAACCCTAACCCTAACCCTAACCCTAACCCTAACCCTAACCCTAACCCTAACCCTAACCCTAACCCTAACCCTAACCCTAACCCTAACCCTAACCCTAACCCTAACCCTAACCCTAACCCTAACCCTAACCCTAACCCTAACCCTAACCCTAACCCTAACCCTAACCCTAACCCTAACCCTAACCCTAACCCTAACCCTAACCCTAACCCTAACCCTAACCCTAACCCTAACCCTAACCCTAACCCTAACCCTAACCCTAACCCTAACCCTAACCCTAACCCTAACCCTAACCCTAACCCTAACCCTAACCCTAACCCTAACCCTAACCCTAACCCTAACCCTAACCCTAACCCTAACCCTAACCCTAACCCTAACCCTAACCCTAACCCTAACCCTAACCCTAACCCTAACCCTAACCCTAACCCTAACCCTAACCCTAACCCTAACCCTAACCCTAACCCTAACCCTAACCCTAACCCTAACCCTAACCCTAACCCTAACCCTAACCCTAACCCTAACCCTAACCCTAACCCTAACCCTAACCCTAACCCTAACCCTAACCCTAACCCTAACCCTAACCCTAACCCTAACCCTAACCCTAACCCTAACCCTAACCCTAACCCTAACCCTAACCCTAACCCTAACCCTAACCCTAACCCTAACCCTAACCCTAACCCTAACCCTAACCCTAACCCTAACCCTAACCCTAACCCTAACCCTAACCCTAACCCTAACCCTAACCCTAACCCTAACCCTAACCCTAACCCTAACCCTAACCCTAACCCTAACCCTAACCCTAACCCTAACCCTAACCCTAACCCTAACCCTAACCCTAACCCTAACCCTAACCCTAACCCTAACCCTAACCCTAACCCTAACCCTAACCCTAACCCTAACCCTAACCCTAACCCTAACCCTAACCCTAACCCTAACCCTAACCCTAACCCTAACCCTAACCCTAACCCTAACCCTAACCCTAACCCTAACCCTAACCCTAACCCTAACCCTAACCCTAACCCTAACCCTAACCCTAACCCTAACCCTAACCCTAACCCTAACCCTAACCCTAACCCTAACCCTAACCCTAACCCTAACCCTAACCCTAACCCTAACCCTAACCCTAACCCTAACCCTAACCCTAACCCTAACCCTAACCCTAACCCTAACCCTAACCCTAACCCTAACCCTAACCCTAACCCTAACCCTAACCCTAACCCTAACCCTAACCCTAACCCTAACCCTAACCCTAACCCTAACCCTAACCCTAACCCTAACCCTAACCCTAACCCTAACCCTAACCCTAACCCTAACCCTAACCCTAACCCTAACCCTAACCCTAACCCTAACCCTAACCCTAACCCTAACCCTAACCCTAACCCTAACCCTAACCCTAACCCTAACCCTAACCCTAACCCTAACCCTAACCCTAACCCTAACCCTAACCCTAACCCTAACCCTAACCCTAACCCTAACCCTAACCCTAACCCTAACCCTAACCCTAACCCTAACCCTAACCCTAACCCTAACCCTAACCCTAACCCTAACCCTAACCCTAACCCTAACCCTAACCCTAACCCTAACCCTAACCCTAACCCTAACCCTAACCCTAACCCTAACCCTAACCCTAACCCTAACCCTAACCCTAACCCTAACCCTAACCCTAACCCTAACCCTAACCCTAACCCTAACCCTAACCCTAACCCTAACCCTAACCCTAACCCTAACCCTAACCCTAACCCTAACCCTAACCCTAACCCTAACCCTAACCCTAACCCTAACCCTAACCCTAACCCTAACCCTAACCCTAACCCTAACCCTAACCCTAACCCTAACCCTAACCCTAACCCTAACCCTAACCCTAACCCTAACCCTAACCCTAACCCTAACCCTAACCCTAACCCTAACCCTAACCCTAACCCTAACCCTAACCCTAACCCTAACCCTAACCCTAACCCTAACCCTAACCCTAACCCTAACCCTAACCCTAACCCTAACCCTAACCCTAACCCTAACCCTAACCCTAACCCTAACCCTAACCCTAACCCTAACCCTAACCCTAACCCTAACCCTAACCCTAACCCTAACCCTAACCCTAACCCTAACCCTAACCCTAACCCTAACCCTAACCCTAACCCTAACCCTAACCCTAACCCTAACCCTAACCCTAACCCTAACCCTAACCCTAACCCTAACCCTAACCCTAACCCTAACCCTAACCCTAACCCTAACCCTAACCCTAACCCTAACCCTAACCCTAACCCTAACCCTAACCCTAACCCTAACCCTAACCCTAACCCTAACCCTAACCCTAACCCTAACCCTAACCCTAACCCTAACCCTAACCCTAACCCTAACCCTAACCCTAACCCTAACCCTAACCCTAACCCTAACCCTAACCCTAACCCTAACCCTAACCCTAACCCTAACCCTAACCCTAACCCTAACCCTAACCCTAACCCTAACCCTAACCCTAACCCTAACCCTAACCCTAACCCTAACCCTAACCCTAACCCTAACCCTAACCCTAACCCTAACCCTAACCCTAACCCTAACCCTAACCCTAACCCTAACCCTAACCCTAACCCTAACCCTAACCCTAACCCTAACCCTAACCCTAACCCTAACCCTAACCCTAACCCTAACCCTAACCCTAACCCTAACCCTAACCCTAACCCTAACCCTAACCCTAACCCTAACCCTAACCCTAACCCTAACCCTAACCCTAACCCTAACCCTAACCCTAACCCTAACCCTAACCCTAACCCTAACCCTAACCCTAACCCTAACCCTAACCCTAACCCTAACCCTAACCCTAACCCTAACCCTAACCCTAACCCTAACCCTAACCCTAACCCTAACCCTAACCCTAACCCTAACCCTAACCCTAACCCTAACCCTAACCCTAACCCTAACCCTAACCCTAACCCTAACCCTAACCCTAACCCTAACCCTAACCCTAACCCTAACCCTAACCCTAACCCTAACCCTAACCCTAACCCTAACCCTAACCCTAACCCTAACCCTAACCCTAACCCTAACCCTAACCCTAACCCTAACCCTAACCCTAACCCTAACCCTAACCCTAACCCTAACCCTAACCCTAACCCTAACCCTAACCCTAACCCTAACCCTAACCCTAACCCTAACCCTAACCCTAACCCTAACCCTAACCCTAACCCTAACCCTAACCCTAACCCTAACCCTAACCCTAACCCTAACCCTAACCCTAACCCTAACCCTAACCCTAACCCTAACCCTAACCCTAACCCTAACCCTAACCCTAACCCTAACCCTAACCCTAACCCTAACCCTAACCCTAACCCTAACCCTAACCCTAACCCTAACCCTAACCCTAACCCTAACCCTAACCCTAACCCTAACCCTAACCCTAACCCTAACCCTAACCCTAACCCTAACCCTAACCCTAACCCTAACCCTAACCCTAACCCTAACCCTAACCCTAACCCTAACCCTAACCCTAACCCTAACCCTAACCCTAACCCTAACCCTAACCCTAACCCTAACCCTAACCCTAACCCTAACCCTAACCCTAACCCTAACCCTAACCCTAACCCTAACCCTAACCCTAACCCTAACCCTAACCCTAACCCTAACCCTAACCCTAACCCTAACCCTAACCCTAACCCTAACCCTAACCCTAACCCTAACCCTAACCCTAACCCTAACCCTAACCCTAACCCTAACCCTAACCCTAACCCTAACCCTAACCCTAACCCTAACCCTAACCCTAACCCTAACCCTAACCCTAACCCTAACCCTAACCCTAACCCTAACCCTAACCCTAACCCTAACCCTAACCCTAACCCTAACCCTAACCCTAACCCTAACCCTAACCCTAACCCTAACCCTAACCCTAACCCTAACCCTAACCCTAACCCTAACCCTAACCCTAACCCTAACCCTAACCCTAACCCTAACCCTAACCCTAACCCTAACCCTAACCCTAACCCTAACCCTAACCCTAACCCTAACCCTAACCCTAACCCTAACCCTAACCCTAACCCTAACCCTAACCCTAACCCTAACCCTAACCCTAACCCTAACCCTAACCCTAACCCTAACCCTAACCCTAACCCTAACCCTAACCCTAACCCTAACCCTAACCCTAACCCTAACCCTAACCCTAACCCTAACCCTAACCCTAACCCTAACCCTAACCCTAACCCTAACCCTAACCCTAACCCTAACCCTAACCCTAACCCTAACCCTAACCCTAACCCTAACCCTAACCCTAACCCTAACCCTAACCCTAACCCTAACCCTAACCCTAACCCTAACCCTAACCCTAACCCTAACCCTAACCCTAACCCTAACCCTAACCCTAACCCTAACCCTAACCCTAACCCTAACCCTAACCCTAACCCTAACCCTAACCCTAACCCTAACCCTAACCCTAACCCTAACCCTAACCCTAACCCTAACCCTAACCCTAACCCTAACCCTAACCCTAACCCTAACCCTAACCCTAACCCTAACCCTAACCCTAACCCTAACCCTAACCCTAACCCTAACCCTAACCCTAACCCTAACCCTAACCCTAACCCTAACCCTAACCCTAACCCTAACCCTAACCCTAACCCTAACCCTAACCCTAACCCTAACCCTAACCCTAACCCTAACCCTAACCCTAACCCTAACCCTAACCCTAACCCTAACCCTAACCCTAACCCTAACCCTAACCCTAACCCTAACCCTAACCCTAACCCTAACCCTAACCCTAACCCTAACCCTAACCCTAACCCTAACCCTAACCCTAACCCTAACCCTAACCCTAACCCTAACCCTAACCCTAACCCTAACCCTAACCCTAACCCTAACCCTAACCCTAACCCTAACCCTAACCCTAACCCTAACCCTAACCCTAACCCTAACCCTAACCCTAACCCTAACCCTAACCCTAACCCTAACCCTAACCCTAACCCTAACCCTAACCCTAACCCTAACCCTAACCCTAACCCTAACCCTAACCCTAACCCTAACCCTAACCCTAACCCTAACCCTAACCCTAACCCTAACCCTAACCCTAACCCTAACCCTAACCCTAACCCTAACCCTAACCCTAACCCTAACCCTAACCCTAACCCTAACCCTAACCCTAACCCTAACCCTAACCCTAACCCTAACCCTAACCCTAACCCTAACCCTAACCCTAACCCTAACCCTAACCCTAACCCTAACCCTAACCCTAACCCTAACCCTAACCCTAACCCTAACCCTAACCCTAACCCTAACCCTAACCCTAACCCTAACCCTAACCCTAACCCTAACCCTAACCCTAACCCTAACCCTAACCCTAACCCTAACCCTAACCCTAACCCTAACCCTAACCCTAACCCTAACCCTAACCCTAACCCTAACCCTAACCCTAACCCTAACCCTAACCCTAACCCTAACCCTAACCCTAACCCTAACCCTAACCCTAACCCTAACCCTAACCCTAACCCTAACCCTAACCCTAACCCTAACCCTAACCCTAACCCTAACCCTAACCCTAACCCTAACCCTAACCCTAACCCTAACCCTAACCCTAACCCTAACCCTAACCCTAACCCTAACCCTAACCCTAACCCTAACCCTAACCCTAACCCTAACCCTAACCCTAACCCTAACCCTAACCCTAACCCTAACCCTAACCCTAACCCTAACCCTAACCCTAACCCTAACCCTAACCCTAACCCTAACCCTAACCCTAACCCTAACCCTAACCCTAACCCTAACCCTAACCCTAACCCTAACCCTAACCCTAACCCTAACCCTAACCCTAACCCTAACCCTAACCCTAACCCTAACCCTAACCCTAACCCTAACCCTAACCCTAACCCTAACCCTAACCCTAACCCTAACCCTAACCCTAACCCTAACCCTAACCCTAACCCTAACCCTAACCCTAACCCTAACCCTAACCCTAACCCTAACCCTAACCCTAACCCTAACCCTAACCCTAACCCTAACCCTAACCCTAACCCTAACCCTAACCCTAACCCTAACCCTAACCCTAACCCTAACCCTAACCCTAACCCTAACCCTAACCCTAACCCTAACCCTAACCCTAACCCTAACCCTAACCCTAACCCTAACCCTAACCCTAACCCTAACCCTAACCCTAACCCTAACCCTAACCCTAACCCTAACCCTAACCCTAACCCTAACCCTAACCCTAACCCTAACCCTAACCCTAACCCTAACCCTAACCCTAACCCTAACCCTAACCCTAACCCTAACCCTAACCCTAACCCTAACCCTAACCCTAACCCTAACCCTAACCCTAACCCTAACCCTAACCCTAACCCTAACCCTAACCCTAACCCTAACCCTAACCCTAACCCTAACCCTAACCCTAACCCTAACCCTAACCCTAACCCTAACCCTAACCCTAACCCTAACCCTAACCCTAACCCTAACCCTAACCCTAACCCTAACCCTAACCCTAACCCTAACCCTAACCCTAACCCTAACCCTAACCCTAACCCTAACCCTAACCCTAACCCTAACCCTAACCCTAACCCTAACCCTAACCCTAACCCTAACCCTAACCCTAACCCTAACCCTAACCCTAACCCTAACCCTAACCCTAACCCTAACCCTAACCCTAACCCTAACCCTAACCCTAACCCTAACCCTAACCCTAACCCTAACCCTAACCCTAACCCTAACCCTAACCCTAACCCTAACCCTAACCCTAACCCTAACCCTAACCCTAACCCTAACCCTAACCCTAACCCTAACCCTAACCCTAACCCTAACCCTAACCCTAACCCTAACCCTAACCCTAACCCTAACCCTAACCCTAACCCTAACCCTAACCCTAACCCTAACCCTAACCCTAACCCTAACCCTAACCCTAACCCTAACCCTAACCCTAACCCTAACCCTAACCCTAACCCTAACCCTAACCCTAACCCTAACCCTAACCCTAACCCTAACCCTAACCCTAACCCTAACCCTAACCCTAACCCTAACCCTAACCCTAACCCTAACCCTAACCCTAACCCTAACCCTAACCCTAACCCTAACCCTAACCCTAACCCTAACCCTAACCCTAACCCTAACCCTAACCCTAACCCTAACCCTAACCCTAACCCTAACCCTAACCCTAACCCTAACCCTAACCCTAACCCTAACCCTAACCCTAACCCTAACCCTAACCCTAACCCTAACCCTAACCCTAACCCTAACCCTAACCCTAACCCTAACCCTAACCCTAACCCTAACCCTAACCCTAACCCTAACCCTAACCCTAACCCTAACCCTAACCCTAACCCTAACCCTAACCCTAACCCTAACCCTAACCCTAACCCTAACCCTAACCCTAACCCTAACCCTAACCCTAACCCTAACCCTAACCCTAACCCTAACCCTAACCCTAACCCTAACCCTAACCCTAACCCTAACCCTAACCCTAACCCTAACCCTAACCCTAACCCTAACCCTAACCCTAACCCTAACCCTAACCCTAACCCTAACCCTAACCCTAACCCTAACCCTAACCCTAACCCTAACCCTAACCCTAACCCTAACCCTAACCCTAACCCTAACCCTAACCCTAACCCTAACCCTAACCCTAACCCTAACCCTAACCCTAACCCTAACCCTAACCCTAACCCTAACCCTAACCCTAACCCTAACCCTAACCCTAACCCTAACCCTAACCCTAACCCTAACCCTAACCCTAACCCTAACCCTAACCCTAACCCTAACCCTAACCCTAACCCTAACCCTAACCCTAACCCTAACCCTAACCCTAACCCTAACCCTAACCCTAACCCTAACCCTAACCCTAACCCTAACCCTAACCCTAACCCTAACCCTAACCCTAACCCTAACCCTAACCCTAACCCTAACCCTAACCCTAACCCTAACCCTAACCCTAACCCTAACCCTAACCCTAACCCTAACCCTAACCCTAACCCTAACCCTAACCCTAACCCTAACCCTAACCCTAACCCTAACCCTAACCCTAACCCTAACCCTAACCCTAACCCTAACCCTAACCCTAACCCTAACCCTAACCCTAACCCTAACCCTAACCCTAACCCTAACCCTAACCCTAACCCTAACCCTAACCCTAACCCTAACCCTAACCCTAACCCTAACCCTAACCCTAACCCTAACCCTAACCCTAACCCTAACCCTAACCCTAACCCTAACCCTAACCCTAACCCTAACCCTAACCCTAACCCTAACCCTAACCCTAACCCTAACCCTAACCCTAACCCTAACCCTAACCCTAACCCTAACCCTAACCCTAACCCTAACCCTAACCCTAACCCTAACCCTAACCCTAACCCTAACCCTAACCCTAACCCTAACCCTAACCCTAACCCTAACCCTAACCCTAACCCTAACCCTAACCCTAACCCTAACCCTAACCCTAACCCTAACCCTAACCCTAACCCTAACCCTAACCCTAACCCTAACCCTAACCCTAACCCTAACCCTAACCCTAACCCTAACCCTAACCCTAACCCTAACCCTAACCCTAACCCTAACCCTAACCCTAACCCTAACCCTAACCCTAACCCTAACCCTAACCCTAACCCTAACCCTAACCCTAACCCTAACCCTAACCCTAACCCTAACCCTAACCCTAACCCTAACCCTAACCCTAACCCTAACCCTAACCCTAACCCTAACCCTAACCCTAACCCTAACCCTAACCCTAACCCTAACCCTAACCCTAACCCTAACCCTAACCCTAACCCTAACCCTAACCCTAACCCTAACCCTAACCCTAACCCTAACCCTAACCCTAACCCTAACCCTAACCCTAACCCTAACCCTAACCCTAACCCTAACCCTAACCCTAACCCTAACCCTAACCCTAACCCTAACCCTAACCCTAACCCTAACCCTAACCCTAACCCTAACCCTAACCCTAACCCTAACCCTAACCCTAACCCTAACCCTAACCCTAACCCTAACCCTAACCCTAACCCTAACCCTAACCCTAACCCTAACCCTAACCCTAACCCTAACCCTAACCCTAACCCTAACCCTAACCCTAACCCTAACCCTAACCCTAACCCTAACCCTAACCCTAACCCTAACCCTAACCCTAACCCTAACCCTAACCCTAACCCTAACCCTAACCCTAACCCTAACCCTAACCCTAACCCTAACCCTAACCCTAACCCTAACCCTAACCCTAACCCTAACCCTAACCCTAACCCTAACCCTAACCCTAACCCTAACCCTAACCCTAACCCTAACCCTAACCCTAACCCTAACCCTAACCCTAACCCTAACCCTAACCCTAACCCTAACCCTAACCCTAACCCTAACCCTAACCCTAACCCTAACCCTAACCCTAACCCTAACCCTAACCCTAACCCTAACCCTAACCCTAACCCTAACCCTAACCCTAACCCTAACCCTAACCCTAACCCTAACCCTAACCCTAACCCTAACCCTAACCCTAACCCTAACCCTAACCCTAACCCTAACCCTAACCCTAACCCTAACCCTAACCCTAACCCTAACCCTAACCCTAACCCTAACCCTAACCCTAACCCTAACCCTAACCCTAACCCTAACCCTAACCCTAACCCTAACCCTAACCCTAACCCTAACCCTAACCCTAACCCTAACCCTAACCCTAACCCTAACCCTAACCCTAACCCTAACCCTAACCCTAACCCTAACCCTAACCCTAACCCTAACCCTAACCCTAACCCTAACCCTAACCCTAACCCTAACCCTAACCCTAACCCTAACCCTAACCCTAACCCTAACCCTAACCCTAACCCTAACCCTAACCCTAACCCTAACCCTAACCCTAACCCTAACCCTAACCCTAACCCTAACCCTAACCCTAACCCTAACCCTAACCCTAACCCTAACCCTAACCCTAACCCTAACCCTAACCCTAACCCTAACCCTAACCCTAACCCTAACCCTAACCCTAACCCTAACCCTAACCCTAACCCTAACCCTAACCCTAACCCTAACCCTAACCCTAACCCTAACCCTAACCCTAACCCTAACCCTAACCCTAACCCTAACCCTAACCCTAACCCTAACCCTAACCCTAACCCTAACCCTAACCCTAACCCTAACCCTAACCCTAACCCTAACCCTAACCCTAACCCTAACCCTAACCCTAACCCTAACCCTAACCCTAACCCTAACCCTAACCCTAACCCTAACCCTAACCCTAACCCTAACCCTAACCCTAACCCTAACCCTAACCCTAACCCTAACCCTAACCCTAACCCTAACCCTAACCCTAACCCTAACCCTAACCCTAACCCTAACCCTAACCCTAACCCTAACCCTAACCCTAACCCTAACCCTAACCCTAACCCTAACCCTAACCCTAACCCTAACCCTAACCCTAACCCTAACCCTAACCCTAACCCTAACCCTAACCCTAACCCTAACCCTAACCCTAACCCTAACCCTAACCCTAACCCTAACCCTAACCCTAACCCTAACCCTAACCCTAACCCTAACCCTAACCCTAACCCTAACCCTAACCCTAACCCTAACCCTAACCCTAACCCTAACCCTAACCCTAACCCTAACCCTAACCCTAACCCTAACCCTAACCCTAACCCTAACCCTAACCCTAACCCTAACCCTAACCCTAACCCTAACCCTAACCCTAACCCTAACCCCTAACCCCTAACCCCTAACCCTAACCCTAACCCTAACCCTAACCCTAACCCTAACCCTAACCCTAACCCTAACCCTAACCCTAACCCTAACCCTAACCCTAACCCTAACCCTAACCCTAACCCTAACCCTAACCCTAACCCTAACCCTAACCCTAACCCTAACCCTAACCCTAACCCTAACCCTAACCCTAACCCTAACCCTAACCCTAACCCTAACCCTAACCCTAACCCTAACCCTAACCCTAACCCTAACCCTAACCCTAACCCTAACCCTAACCCTAACCCTAACCCTAACCCTAACCCTAACCCTAACCCTAACCCTAACCCTAACCCTAACCCTAACCCTAACCCTAACCCTAACCCTAACCCTAACCCTAACCCTAACCCTAACCCTAACCCTAACCCTAACCCTAACCCTAACCCTAACCCTAACCCTAACCCTAACCCTAACCCTAACCCTAACCCTAACCCTAACCCTAACCCTAACCCTAACCCTAACCCTAACCCTAACCCTAACCCTAACCCTAACCCTAACCCTAACCCTAACCCTAACCCTAACCCTAACCCTAACCCTAACCCTAACCCTAACCCTAACCCTAACCCTAACCCTAACCCTAACCCTAACCCTAACCCTAACCCTAACCCTAACCCTAACCCTAACCCTAACCCTAACCCTAACCCTAACCCTAACCCTAACCCTAACCCTAACCCTAACCCTAACCCTAACCCTAACCCTAACCCTAACCCTAACCCTAACCCTAACCCTAACCCTAACCCTAACCCTAACCCTAACCCTAACCCTAACCCTAACCCTAACCCTAACCCTAACCCTAACCCTAACCCTAACCCTAACCCTAACCCTAACCCTAACCCTAACCCTAACCCTAACCCTAACCCTAACCCTAACCCTAACCCTAACCCTAACCCTAACCCTAACCCTAACCCTAACCCTAACCCTAACCCTAACCCTAACCCTAACCCTAACCCTAACCCTAACCCTAACCCTAACCCTAACCCTAACCCTAACCCTAACCCTAACCCTAACCCTAACCCTAACCCTAACCCTAACCCTAACCCTAACCCTAACCCTAACCCTAACCCTAACCCTAACCCTAACCCTAACCCTAACCCTAACCCTAACCCTAACCCTAACCCTAACCCTAACCCTAACCCTAACCCTAACCCTAACCCTAACCCTAACCCTAACCCTAACCCTAACCCTAACCCTAACCCTAACCCTAACCCTAACCCTAACCCTAACCCTAACCCTAACCCTAACCCTAACCCTAACCCTAACCCTAACCCTAACCCTAACCCTAACCCTAACCCTAACCCTAACCCTAACCCTAACCCTAACCCTAACCCTAACCCTAACCCTAACCCTAACCCTAACCCTAACCCTAACCCTAACCCTAACCCTAACCCTAACCCTAACCCTAACCCTAACCCTAACCCTAACCCTAACCCTAACCCTAACCCTAACCCTAACCCTAACCCTAACCCTAACCCTAACCCTAACCCTAACCCTAACCCTAACCCTAACCCTAACCCTAACCCTAACCCTAACCCTAACCCTAACCCTAACCCTAACCCTAACCCTAACCCTAACCCTAACCCTAACCCTAACCCTAACCCTAACCCTAACCCTAACCCTAACCCTAACCCTAACCCTAACCCTAACCCTAACCCTAACCCTAACCCTAACCCTAACCCTAACCCTAACCCTAACCCTAACCCTAACCCTAACCCTAACCCTAACCCTAACCCTAACCCTAACCCTAACCCTAACCCTAACCCTAACCCTAACCCTAACCCTAACCCTAACCCTAACCCTAACCCTAACCCTAACCCTAACCCTAACCCTAACCCTAACCCTAACCCTAACCCTAACCCTAACCCTAACCCTAACCCTAACCCTAACCCTAACCCTAACCCTAACCCTAACCCTAACCCTAACCCTAACCCTAACCCTAACCCTAACCCTAACCCTAACCCTAACCCTAACCCTAACCCTAACCCTAACCCTAACCCTAACCCTAACCCTAACCCTAACCCTAACCCTAACCCTAACCCTAACCCTAACCCTAACCCTAACCCTAACCCTAACCCTAACCCTAACCCTAACCCTAACCCTAACCCTAACCCTAACCCTAACCCTAACCCTAACCCTAACCCTAACCCTAACCCTAACCCTAACCCTAACCCTAACCCTAACCCTAACCCTAACCCTAACCCTAACCCTAACCCTAACCCTAACCCTAACCCTAACCCTAACCCTAACCCTAACCCTAACCCTAACCCTAACCCTAACCCTAACCCTAACCCTAACCCTAACCCTAACCCTAACCCTAACCCTAACCCTAACCCTAACCCTAACCCTAACCCTAACCCTAACCCTAACCCTAACCCTAACCCTAACCCTAACCCTAACCCTAACCCTAACCCTAACCCTAACCCTAACCCTAACCCTAACCCTAACCCTAACCCTAACCCTAACCCTAACCCTAACCCTAACCCTAACCCTAACCCTAACCCTAACCCTAACCCTAACCCTAACCCTAACCCTAACCCTAACCCTAACCCTAACCCTAACCCTAACCCTAACCCTAACCCTAACCCTAACCCTAACCCTAACCCTAACCCTAACCCTAACCCTAACCCTAACCCTAACCCTAACCCTAACCCTAACCCTAACCCTAACCCTAACCCTAACCCTAACCCTAACCCTAACCCTAACCCTAACCCTAACCCTAACCCTAACCCTAACCCTAACCCTAACCCTAACCCTAACCCTAACCCTAACCCTAACCCTAACCCTAACCCTAACCCTAACCCTAACCCTAACCCTAACCCTAACCCTAACCCTAACCCTAACCCTAACCCTAACCCTAACCCTAACCCTAACCCTAACCCTAACCCTAACCCTAACCCTAACCCTAACCCTAACCCTAACCCTAACCCTAACCCTAACCCTAACCCTAACCCTAACCCTAACCCTAACCCTAACCCTAACCCTAACCCTAACCCTAACCCTAACCCTAACCCTAACCCTAACCCTAACCCTAACCCTAACCCTAACCCTAACCCTAACCCTAACCCTAACCCTAACCCTAACCCTAACCCTAACCCTAACCCTAACCCTAACCCTAACCCTAACCCTAACCCTAACCCTAACCCTAACCCTAACCCTAACCCTAACCCTAACCCTAACCCTAACCCTAACCCTAACCCTAACCCTAACCCTAACCCTAACCCTAACCCTAACCCTAACCCTAACCCTAACCCTAACCCTAACCCTAACCCTAACCCTAACCCTAACCCTAACCCTAACCCTAACCCTAACCCTAACCCTAACCCTAACCCTAACCCTAACCCTAACCCTAACCCTAACCCTAACCCTAACCCTAACCCTAACCCTAACCCTAACCCTAACCCTAACCCTAACCCTAACCCTAACCCTAACCCTAACCCTAACCCTAACCCTAACCCTAACCCTAACCCTAACCCTAACCCTAACCCTAACCCTAACCCTAACCCTAACCCTAACCCTAACCCTAACCCTAACCCTAACCCTAACCCTAACCCTAACCCTAACCCTAACCCTAACCCTAACCCTAACCCTAACCCTAACCCTAACCCTAACCCTAACCCTAACCCTAACCCTAACCCTAACCCTAACCCTAACCCTAACCCTAACCCTAACCCTAACCCTAACCCTAACCCTAACCCTAACCCTAACCCTAACCCTAACCCTAACCCTAACCCTAACCCTAACCCTAACCCTAACCCTAACCCTAACCCTAACCCTAACCCTAACCCTAACCCTAACCCTAACCCTAACCCTAACCCTAACCCTAACCCTAACCCTAACCCTAACCCTAACCCTAACCCTAACCCTAACCCTAACCCTAACCCTAACCCTAACCCTAACCCTAACCCTAACCCTAACCCTAACCCTAACCCTAACCCTAACCCTAACCCTAACCCTAACCCTAACCCTAACCCTAACCCTAACCCTAACCCTAACCCTAACCCTAACCCTAACCCTAACCCTAACCCTAACCCTAACCCTAACCCTAACCCTAACCCTAACCCTAACCCTAACCCTAACCCTAACCCTAACCCTAACCCTAACCCTAACCCTAACCCTAACCCTAACCCTAACCCTAACCCTAACCCTAACCCTAACCCTAACCCTAACCCTAACCCTAACCCTAACCCTAACCCTAACCCTAACCCTAACCCTAACCCTAACCCTAACCCTAACCCTAACCCTAACCCTAACCCTAACCCTAACCCTAACCCTAACCCTAACCCTAACCCTAACCCTAACCCTAACCCTAACCCTAACCCTAACCCTAACCCTAACCCTAACCCTAACCCTAACCCTAACCCTAACCCTAACCCTAACCCTAACCCTAACCCTAACCCTAACCCTAACCCTAACCCTAACCCTAACCCTAACCCTAACCCTAACCCTAACCCTAACCCTAACCCTAACCCTAACCCTAACCCTAACCCTAACCCTAACCCTAACCCTAACCCTAACCCTAACCCTAACCCTAACCCTAACCCTAACCCTAACCCTAACCCTAACCCTAACCCTAACCCTAACCCTAACCCTAACCCTAACCCTAACCCTAACCCTAACCCTAACCCTAACCCTAACCCTAACCCTAACCCTAACCCTAACCCTAACCCTAACCCTAACCCTAACCCTAACCCTAACCCTAACCCTAACCCTAACCCTAACCCTAACCCTAACCCTAACCCTAACCCTAACCCTAACCCTAACCCTAACCCTAACCCTAACCCTAACCCTAACCCTAACCCTAACCCTAACCCTAACCCTAACCCTAACCCTAACCCTAACCCTAACCCTAACCCTAACCCTAACCCTAACCCTAACCCTAACCCTAACCCTAACCCTAACCCTAACCCTAACCCTAACCCTAACCCTAACCCTAACCCTAACCCTAACCCTAACCCTAACCCTAACCCTAACCCTAACCCTAACCCTAACCCTAACCCTAACCCTAACCCTAACCCTAACCCTAACCCTAACCCTAACCCTAACCCTAACCCTAACCCTAACCCTAACCCTAACCCTAACCCTAACCCTAACCCTAACCCTAACCCTAACCCTAACCCTAACCCTAACCCTAACCCTAACCCTAACCCTAACCCTAACCCTAACCCTAACCCTAACCCTAACCCTAACCCTAACCCTAACCCTAACCCTAACCCTAACCCTAACCCTAACCCTAACCCTAACCCTAACCCTAACCCTAACCCTAACCCTAACCCTAACCCTAACCCTAACCCTAACCCTAACCCTAACCCTAACCCTAACCCTAACCCTAACCCTAACCCTAACCCTAACCCTAACCCTAACCCTAACCCTAACCCTAACCCTAACCCTAACCCTAACCCTAACCCTAACCCTAACCCTAACCCTAACCCTAACCCTAACCCTAACCCTAACCCTAACCCTAACCCTAACCCTAACCCTAACCCTAACCCTAACCCTAACCCTAACCCTAACCCTAACCCTAACCCTAACCCTAACCCTAACCCTAACCCTAACCCTAACCCTAACCCTAACCCTAACCCTAACCCTAACCCTAACCCTAACCCTAACCCTAACCCTAACCCTAACCCTAACCCTAACCCTAACCCTAACCCTAACCCTAACCCTAACCCTAACCCTAACCCTAACCCTAACCCTAACCCTAACCCTAACCCTAACCCTAACCCTAACCCTAACCCTAACCCTAACCCTAACCCTAACCCTAACCCTAACCCTAACCCTAACCCTAACCCTAACCCTAACCCTAACCCTAACCCTAACCCTAACCCTAACCCTAACCCTAACCCTAACCCTAACCCTAACCCTAACCCTAACCCTAACCCTAACCCTAACCCTAACCCTAACCCTAACCCTAACCCTAACCCTAACCCTAACCCTAACCCTAACCCTAACCCTAACCCTAACCCTAACCCTAACCCTAACCCTAACCCTAACCCTAACCCTAACCCTAACCCTAACCCTAACCCTAACCCTAACCCTAACCCTAACCCTAACCCTAACCCTAACCCTAACCCTAACCCTAACCCTAACCCTAACCCTAACCCTAACCCTAACCCTAACCCTAACCCTAACCCTAACCCTAACCCTAACCCTAACCCTAACCCTAACCCTAACCCTAACCCTAACCCTAACCCTAACCCTAACCCTAACCCTAACCCTAACCCTAACCCTAACCCTAACCCTAACCCTAACCCTAACCCTAACCCTAACCCTAACCCTAACCCTAACCCTAACCCTAACCCTAACCCTAACCCTAACCCTAACCCTAACCCTAACCCTAACCCTAACCCTAACCCTAACCCTAACCCTAACCCTAACCCTAACCCTAACCCTAACCCTAACCCTAACCCTAACCCTAACCCTAACCCTAACCCTAACCCTAACCCTAACCCTAACCCTAACCCTAACCCTAACCCTAACCCTAACCCTAACCCTAACCCTAACCCTAACCCTAACCCTAACCCTAACCCTAACCCTAACCCTAACCCTAACCCTAACCCTAACCCTAACCCTAACCCTAACCCTAACCCTAACCCTAACCCTAACCCTAACCCTAACCCTAACCCTAACCCTAACCCTAACCCTAACCCTAACCCTAACCCTAACCCTAACCCTAACCCTAACCCTAACCCTAACCCTAACCCTAACCCTAACCCTAACCCTAACCCTAACCCTAACCCTAACCCTAACCCTAACCCTAACCCTAACCCTAACCCTAACCCTAACCCTAACCCTAACCCTAACCCTAACCCTAACCCTAACCCTAACCCTAACCCTAACCCTAACCCTAACCCTAACCCTAACCCTAACCCCTAACCCTAACCCTAACCCTAACCCTAACCCTAACCCTAACCCTAACCCTAACCCTAACCCTAACCCTAACCCTAACCCTAACCCTAACCCTAACCCTAACCCTAACCCTAACCCTAACCCTAACCCTAACCCTAACCCTAACCCTAACCCTAACCCTAACCCTAACCCTAACCCTAACCCTAACCCTAACCCTAACCCTAACCCTAACCCTAACCCTAACCCTAACCCTAACCCTAACCCTAACCCTAACCCTAACCCTAACCCTAACCCTAACCCTAACCCTAACCCTAACCCTAACCCTAACCCTAACCCTAACCCTAACCCTAACCCTAACCCTAACCCTAACCCTAACCCTAACCCTAACCCTAACCCTAACCCTAACCCTAACCCTAACCCTAACCCTAACCCTAACCCTAACCCTAACCCTAACCCTAACCCTAACCCTAACCCTAACCCTAACCCTAACCCTAACCCTAACCCTAACCCTAACCCTAACCCTAACCCTAACCCTAACCCTAACCCTAACCCTAACCCTAACCCTAACCCTAACCCTAACCCTAACCCTAACCCTAACCCTAACCCTAACCCTAACCCTAACCCTAACCCTAACCCTAACCCTAACCCTAACCCTAACCCTAACCCTAACCCTAACCCTAACCCTAACCCTAACCCTAACCCTAACCCTAACCCTAACCCTAACCCTAACCCTAACCCTAACCCTAACCCTAACCCTAACCCTAACCCTAACCCTAACCCTAACCCTAACCCTAACCCTAACCCTAACCCTAACCCTAACCCTAACCCTAACCCTAACCCTAACCCTAACCCTAACCCTAACCCTAACCCTAACCCTAACCCTAACCCTAACCCTAACCCTAACCCTAACCCTAACCCTAACCCTAACCCTAACCCTAACCCTAACCCTAACCCTAACCCTAACCCTAACCCTAACCCTAACCCTAACCCTAACCCTAACCCTAACCCTAACCCTAACCCTAACCCTAACCCTAACCCTAACCCTAACCCTAACCCTAACCCTAACCCTAACCCTAACCCTAACCCTAACCCTAACCCTAACCCTAACCCTAACCCTAACCCTAACCCTAACCCTAACCCTAACCCTAACCCTAACCCTAACCCTAACCCTAACCCTAACCCTAACCCTAACCCTAACCCTAACCCTAACCCTAACCCTAACCCTAACCCTAACCCTAACCCTAACCCTAACCCTAACCCTAACCCTAACCCTAACCCTAACCCTAACCCTAACCCTAACCCTAACCCTAACCCTAACCCTAACCCTAACCCTAACCCTAACCCTAACCCTAACCCTAACCCTAACCCTAACCCTAACCCTAACCCTAACCCTAACCCTAACCCTAACCCTAACCCTAACCCTAACCCTAACCCTAACCCTAACCCTAACCCTAACCCTAACCCTAACCCTAACCCTAACCCTAACCCTAACCCTAACCCTAACCCTAACCCTAACCCTAACCCTAACCCTAACCCTAACCCTAACCCTAACCCTAACCCTAACCCTAACCCTAACCCTAACCCTAACCCTAACCCTAACCCTAACCCTAACCCTAACCCTAACCCTAACCCTAACCCTAACCCTAACCCTAACCCTAACCCTAACCCTAACCCTAACCCTAACCCTAACCCTAACCCTAACCCTAACCCTAACCCTAACCCTAACCCTAACCCTAACCCTAACCCTAACCCTAACCCTAACCCTAACCCTAACCCTAACCCTAACCCTAACCCTAACCCTAACCCTAACCCTAACCCTAACCCTAACCCTAACCCTAACCCTAACCCTAACCCTAACCCTAACCCTAACCCTAACCCTAACCCTAACCCTAACCCTAACCCTAACCCTAACCCTAACCCTAACCCTAACCCTAACCCTAACCCTAACCCTAACCCTAACCCTAACCCTAACCCTAACCCTAACCCTAACCCTAACCCTAACCCTAACCCTAACCCTAACCCTAACCCTAACCCTAACCCTAACCCTAACCCTAACCCTAACCCTAACCCTAACCCTAACCCTAACCCTAACCCTAACCCTAACCCTAACCCTAACCCTAACCCTAACCCTAACCCTAACCCTAACCCTAACCCTAACCCTAACCCTAACCCTAACCCTAACCCTAACCCTAACCCTAACCCTAACCCTAACCCTAACCCTAACCCTAACCCTAACCCTAACCCTAACCCTAACCCTAACCCTAACCCTAACCCTAACCCTAACCCTA
>NC_139462.1:102500-207500 GCF_057233095.1 Heloderma suspectum
CCCTAACCCTAACCCTAACCCTAACCCTAACCCTAACCCTAACCCTAACCCTAACCCTAACCCTAACCCTAACCCTAACCCTAACCCTAACCCTAACCCTAACCCTAACCCTAACCCTAACCCTAACCCTAACCCTAACCCTAACCCTAACCCTAACCCTAACCCTAACCCTAACCCTAACCCTAACCCTAACCCTAACCCTAACCCTAACCCTAACCCTAACCCTAACCCTAACCCTAACCCTAACCCTAACCCTAACCCTAACCCTAACCCTAACCCTAACCCTAACCCTAACCCTAACCCTAACCCTAACCCTAACCCTAACCCTAACCCTAACCCTAACCCTAACCCTAACCCTAACCCTAACCCTAACCCTAACCCTAACCCTAACCCTAACCCTAACCCTAACCCTAACCCTAACCCTAACCCTAACCCTAACCCTAACCCTAACCCTAACCCTAACCCTAACCCTAACCCTAACCCTAACCCTAACCCTAACCCTAACCCTAACCCTAACCCTAACCCTAACCCTAACCCTAACCCTAACCCTAACCCTAACCCTAACCCTAACCCTAACCCTAACCCTAACCCTAACCCTAACCCTAACCCTAACCCTAACCCTAACCCTAACCCTAACCCTAACCCTAACCCTAACCCTAACCCTAACCCTAACCCTAACCCTAACCCTAACCCTAACCCTAACCCTAACCCTAACCCTAACCCTAACCCTAACCCTAACCCTAACCCTAACCCTAACCCTAACCCTAACCCTAACCCTAACCCTAACCCTAACCCTAACCCTAACCCTAACCCTAACCCTAACCCTAACCCTAACCCTAACCCTAACCCTAACCCTAACCCTAACCCTTAACCCTAACCCTAACCCTAACCCTAACCCTAACCCTAACCCTAACCCTAACCCTAACCCTAACCCTAACCCTAACCCTAACCCTAACCCTAACCCTAACCCTAACCCTAACCCTAACCCTAACCCTAACCCTAACCCTAACCCTAACCCTAACCCTAACCCTAACCCTAACCCTAACCCTAACCCTAACCCTAACCCTAACCCTAACCCTAACCCTAACCCTAACCCTAACCCTAACCCTAACCCTAACCCTAACCCTAACCCTAACCCTAACCCTAACCCTAACCCTAACCCTAACCCTAACCCTAACCCTAACCCTAACCCTAACCCTAACCCTAACCCTAACCCTAACCCTAACCCTAACCCTAACCCTAACCCTAACCCTAACCCTAACCCTAACCCTAACCCTAACCCTAACCCTAACCCTAACCCTAACCCTAACCCTAACCCTAACCCTAACCCTAACCCTAACCCTAACCCTAACCCTAACCCTAACCCTAACCCTAACCCTAACCCTAACCCTAACCCTAACCCTAACCCTAACCCTAACCCTAACCCTAACCCTAACCCTAACCCTAACCCTAACCCTAACCCTAACCCTAACCCTAACCCTAACCCTAACCCTAACCCTAACCCTAACCCTAACCCTAACCCTAACCCTAACCCTAACCCTAACCCTAACCCTAACCCTAACCCTAACCCTAACCCTAACCCTAACCCTAACCCTAACCCTAACCCTAACCCTAACCCTAACCCTAACCCTAACCCTAACCCTAACCCTAACCCTAACCCTAACCCTAACCCTAACCCTAACCCTAACCCTAACCCTAACCCTAACCCTAACCCTAACCCTAACCCTAACCCTAACCCTAACCCTAACCCTAACCCTAACCCTAACCCTAACCCTAACCCTAACCCTAACCCTAACCCTAACCCTAACCCTAACCCTAACCCTAACCCTAACCCTAACCCTAACCCTAACCCTAACCCTAACCCTAACCCTAACCCTAACCCTAACCCTAACCCTAACCCTAACCCTAACCCTAACCCTAACCCTAACCCTAACCCTAACCCTAACCCTAACCCTAACCCTAACCCTAACCCTAACCCTAACCCTAACCCTAACCCTAACCCTAACCCTAACCCTAACCCTAACCCTAACCCTAACCCTAACCCTAACCCTAACCCTAACCCTAACCCTAACCCTAACCCTAACCCTAACCCTAACCCTAACCCTAACCCTAACCCTAACCCTAACCCTAACCCTAACCCTAACCCTAACCCTAACCCTAACCCTAACCCTAACCCTAACCCTAACCCTAACCCTAACCCTAACCCTAACCCTAACCCTAACCCTAACCCTAACCCTAACCCTAACCCTAACCCTAACCCTAACCCTAACCCTAACCCTAACCCTAACCCTAACCCTAACCCTAACCCTAACCCTAACCCTAACCCTAACCCTAACCCTAACCCTAACCCTAACCCTAACCCTAACCCTAACCCTAACCCTAACCCTAACCCTAACCCTAACCCTAACCCTAACCCTAACCCTAACCCTAACCCTAACCCTAACCCTAACCCTAACCCTAACCCTAACCCTAACCCTAACCCTAACCCTAACCCTAACCCTAACCCTAACCCTAACCCTAACCCTAACCCTAACCCTAACCCTAACCCTAACCCTAACCCTAACCCTAACCCTAACCCTAACCCTAACCCTAACCCTAACCCTAACCCTAACCCTAACCCTAACCCTAACCCTAACCCTAACCCTAACCCTAACCCTAACCCTAACCCTAACCCTAACCCTAACCCTAACCCTAACCCTAACCCTAACCCTAACCCTAACCCTAACCCTAACCCTAACCCTAACCCTAACCCTAACCCTAACCCTAACCCTAACCCTAACCCTAACCCTAACCCTAACCCTAACCCTAACCCTAACCCTAACCCTAACCCTAACCCTAACCCTAACCCTAACCCTAACCCTAACCCTAACCCTAACCCTAACCCTAACCCTAACCCTAACCCTAACCCTAACCCTAACCCTAACCCTAACCCTAACCCTAACCCTAACCCTAACCCTAACCCTAACCCTAACCCTAACCCTAACCCTAACCCTAACCCTAACCCTAACCCTAACCCTAACCCTAACCCTAACCCTAACCCTAACCCTAACCCTAACCCTAACCCTAACCCTAACCCTAACCCTAACCCTAACCCTAACCCTAACCCTAACCCTAACCCTAACCCTAACCCTAACCCTAACCCTAACCCTAACCCTAACCCTAACCCTAACCCTAACCCTAACCCTAACCCTAACCCTAACCCTAACCCTAACCCTAACCCTAACCCTAACCCTAACCCTAACCCTAACCCTAACCCTAACCCTAACCCTAACCCTAACCCTAACCCTAACCCTAACCCTAACCCTAACCCTAACCCTAACCCTAACCCTAACCCTAACCCTAACCCTAACCCTAACCCTAACCCTAACCCTAACCCTAACCCTAACCCTAACCCTAACCCTAACCCTAACCCTAACCCTAACCCTAACCCTAACCCTAACCCTAACCCTAACCCTAACCCTAACCCTAACCCTAACCCTAACCCTAACCCTAACCCTAACCCTAACCCTAACCCTAACCCTAACCCTAACCCTAACCCTAACCCTAACCCTAACCCTAACCCTAACCCTAACCCTAACCCTAACCCTAACCCTAACCCTAACCCTAACCCTAACCCTAACCCTAACCCTAACCCTAACCCTAACCCTAACCCTAACCCTAACCCTAACCCTAACCCTAACCCTAACCCTAACCCTAACCCTAACCCTAACCCTAACCCTAACCCTAACCCTAACCCTAACCCTAACCCTAACCCTAACCCTAACCCTAACCCTAACCCTAACCCTAACCCTAACCCTAACCCTAACCCTAACCCTAACCCTAACCCTAACCCTAACCCTAACCCTAACCCTAACCCTAACCCTAACCCTAACCCTAACCCTAACCCTAACCCTAACCCTAACCCTAACCCTAACCCTAACCCTAACCCTAACCCTAACCCTAACCCTAACCCTAACCCTAACCCTAACCCTAACCCTAACCCTAACCCTAACCCTAACCCTAACCCTAACCCTAACCCTAACCCTAACCCTAACCCTAACCCTAACCCTAACCCTAACCCTAACCCTAACCCTAACCCTAACCCTAACCCTAACCCTAACCCTAACCCTAACCCTAACCCTAACCCTAACCCTAACCCTAACCCTAACCCTAACCCTAACCCTAACCCTAACCCTAACCCTAACCCTAACCCTAACCCTAACCCTAACCCTAACCCTAACCCTAACCCTAACCCTAACCCTAACCCTAACCCTAACCCTAACCCTAACCCTAACCCTAACCCTAACCCTAACCCTAACCCTAACCCTAACCCTAACCCTAACCCTAACCCTAACCCTAACCCTAACCCTAACCCTAACCCTAACCCTAACCCTAACCCTAACCCTAACCCTAACCCTAACCCTAACCCTAACCCTAACCCTAACCCTAACCCTAACCCTAACCCTAACCCTAACCCTAACCCTAACCCTAACCCTAACCCTAACCCTAACCCTAACCCTAACCCTAACCCTAACCCTAACCCTAACCCTAACCCTAACCCTAACCCTAACCCTAACCCTAACCCTAACCCTAACCCTAACCCTAACCCTAACCCTAACCCTAACCCTAACCCTAACCCTAACCCTAACCCTAACCCTAACCCTAACCCTAACCCTAACCCTAACCCTAACCCTAACCCTAACCCTAACCCTAACCCTAACCCTAACCCTAACCCTAACCCTAACCCTAACCCTAACCCTAACCCTAACCCTAACCCTAACCCTAACCCTAACCCTAACCCTAACCCTAACCCTAACCCTAACCCTAACCCTAACCCTAACCCTAACCCTAACCCTAACCCTAACCCTAACCCTAACCCTAACCCTAACCCTAACCCTAACCCTAACCCTAACCCTAACCCTAACCCTAACCCTAACCCTAACCCTAACCCTAACCCTAACCCTAACCCTAACCCTAACCCTAACCCTAACCCTAACCCTAACCCTAACCCTAACCCTAACCCTAACCCTAACCCTAACCCTAACCCTAACCCTAACCCTAACCCTAACCCTAACCCTAACCCTAACCCTAACCCTAACCCTAACCCTAACCCTAACCCTAACCCTAACCCTAACCCTAACCCTAACCCTAACCCTAACCCTAACCCTAACCCTAACCCTAACCCTAACCCTAACCCTAACCCTAACCCTAACCCTAACCCTAACCCTAACCCTAACCCTAACCCTAACCCTAACCCTAACCCTAACCCTAACCCTAACCCTAACCCTAACCCTAACCCTAACCCTAACCCTAACCCTAACCCTAACCCTAACCCTAACCCTAACCCTAACCCTAACCCTAACCCTAACCCTAACCCTAACCCTAACCCTAACCCTAACCCTAACCCTAACCCTAACCCTAACCCTAACCCTAACCCTAACCCTAACCCTAACCCTAACCCTAACCCTAACCCTAACCCTAACCCTAACCCTAACCCTAACCCTAACCCTAACCCTAACCCTAACCCTAACCCTAACCCTAACCCTAACCCTAACCCTAACCCTAACCCTAACCCTAACCCTAACCCTAACCCTAACCCTAACCCTAACCCTAACCCTAACCCTAACCCTAACCCTAACCCTAACCCTAACCCTAACCCTAACCCTAACCCTAACCCTAACCCTAACCCTAACCCTAACCCTAACCCTAACCCTAACCCTAACCCTAACCCTAACCCTAACCCTAACCCTAACCCTAACCCTAACCCTAACCCTAACCCTAACCCTAACCCTAACCCTAACCCTAACCCTAACCCTAACCCTAACCCTAACCCTAACCCTAACCCTAACCCTAACCCTAACCCTAACCCTAACCCTAACCCTAACCCTAACCCTAACCCTAACCCTAACCCTAACCCTAACCCTAACCCTAACCCTAACCCTAACCCTAACCCTAACCCTAACCCTAACCCTAACCCTAACCCTAACCCTAACCCTAACCCTAACCCTAACCCTAACCCTAACCCTAACCCTAACCCTAACCCTAACCCTAACCCTAACCCTAACCCTAACCCTAACCCTAACCCTAACCCTAACCCTAACCCTAACCCTAACCCTAACCCTAACCCTAACCCTAACCCTAACCCTAACCCTAACCCTAACCCTAACCCTAACCCTAACCCTAACCCTAACCCTAACCCTAACCCTAACCCTAACCCTAACCCTAACCCTAACCCTAACCCTAACCCTAACCCTAACCCTAACCCTAACCCTAACCCTAACCCTAACCCTAACCCTAACCCTAACCCTAACCCTAACCCTAACCCTAACCCTAACCCTAACCCTAACCCTAACCCTAACCCTAACCCTAACCCTAACCCTAACCCTAACCCTAACCCTAACCCTAACCCTAACCCTAACCCTAACCCTAACCCTAACCCTAACCCTAACCCTAACCCTAACCCTAACCCTAACCCTAACCCTAACCCTAACCCTAACCCTAACCCTAACCCTAACCCTAACCCTAACCCTAACCCTAACCCTAACCCTAACCCTAACCCTAACCCTAACCCTAACCCTAACCCTAACCCTAACCCTAACCCTAACCCTAACCCTAACCCTAACCCTAACCCTAACCCTAACCCTAACCCTAACCCTAACCCTAACCCTAACCCTAACCCTAACCCTAACCCTAACCCTAACCCTAACCCTAACCCTAACCCTAACCCTAACCCTAACCCTAACCCTAACCCTAACCCTAACCCTAACCCTAACCCTAACCCTAACCCTAACCCTAACCCTAACCCTAACCCTAACCCTAACCCTAACCCTAACCCTAACCCTAACCCTAACCCTAACCCTAACCCTAACCCTAACCCTAACCCTAACCCTAACCCTAACCCTAACCCTAACCCTAACCCTAACCCTAACCCTAACCCTAACCCTAACCCTAACCCTAACCCTAACCCTAACCCTAACCCTAACCCTAACCCTAACCCTAACCCTAACCCTAACCCTAACCCTAACCCTAACCCTAACCCTAACCCTAACCCTAACCCTAACCCTAACCCTAACCCTAACCCTAACCCTAACCCTAACCCTAACCCTAACCCTAACCCTAACCCTAACCCTAACCCTAACCCTAACCCTAACCCTAACCCTAACCCTAACCCTAACCCTAACCCTAACCCTAACCCTAACCCTAACCCTAACCCTAACCCTAACCCTAACCCTAACCCTAACCCTAACCCTAACCCTAACCCTAACCCTAACCCTAACCCTAACCCTAACCCTAACCCTAACCCTAACCCTAACCCTAACCCTAACCCTAACCCTAACCCTAACCCTAACCCTAACCCTAACCCTAACCCTAACCCTAACCCTAACCCTAACCCTAACCCTAACCCTAACCCTAACCCTAACCCTAACCCTAACCCTAACCCTAACCCTAACCCTAACCCTAACCCTAACCCTAACCCTAACCCTAACCCTAACCCTAACCCTAACCCTAACCCTAACCCTAACCCTAACCCTAACCCTAACCCTAACCCTAACCCTAACCCTAACCCTAACCCTAACCCTAACCCTAACCCTAACCCTAACCCTAACCCTAACCCTAACCCTAACCCTAACCCTAACCCTAACCCTAACCCTAACCCTAACCCTAACCCTAACCCTAACCCTAACCCTAACCCTAACCCTAACCCTAACCCTAACCCTAACCCTAACCCTAACCCTAACCCTAACCCTAACCCTAACCCTAACCCTAACCCTAACCCTAACCCTAACCCTAACCCTAACCCTAACCCTAACCCTAACCCTAACCCTAACCCTAACCCTAACCCTAACCCTAACCCTAACCCTAACCCTAACCCTAACCCTAACCCTAACCCTAACCCTAACCCTAACCCTAACCCTAACCCTAACCCTAACCCTAACCCTAACCCTAACCCTAACCCTAACCCTAACCCTAACCCTAACCCTAACCCTAACCCTAACCCTAACCCTAACCCTAACCCTAACCCTAACCCTAACCCTAACCCTAACCCTAACCCTAACCCTAACCCTAACCCTAACCCTAACCCTAACCCTAACCCTAACCCTAACCCTAACCCTAACCCTAACCCTAACCCTAACCCTAACCCTAACCCTAACCCTAACCCTAACCCTAACCCTAACCCTAACCCTAACCCTAACCCTAACCCTAACCCTAACCCTAACCCTAACCCTAACCCTAACCCTAACCCTAACCCTAACCCTAACCCTAACCCTAACCCTAACCCTAACCCTAACCCTAACCCTAACCCTAACCCTAACCCTAACCCTAACCCTAACCCTAACCCTAACCCTAACCCTAACCCTAACCCTAACCCTAACCCTAACCCTAACCCTAACCCTAACCCTAACCCTAACCCTAACCCTAACCCTAACCCTAACCCTAACCCTAACCCTAACCCTAACCCTAACCCTAACCCTAACCCTAACCCTAACCCTAACCCTAACCCTAACCCTAACCCTAACCCTAACCCTAACCCTAACCCTAACCCTAACCCTAACCCTAACCCTAACCCTAACCCTAACCCTAACCCTAACCCTAACCCTAACCCTAACCCTAACCCTAACCCTAACCCTAACCCTAACCCTAACCCTAACCCTAACCCTAACCCTAACCCTAACCCTAACCCTAACCCTAACCCTAACCCTAACCCTAACCCTAACCCTAACCCTAACCCTAACCCTAACCCTAACCCTAACCCTAACCCTAACCCTAACCCTAACCCTAACCCTAACCCTAACCCTAACCCTAACCCTAACCCTAACCCTAACCCTAACCCTAACCCTAACCCTAACCCTAACCCTAACCCTAACCCTAACCCTAACCCTAACCCTAACCCTAACCCTAACCCTAACCCTAACCCTAACCCTAACCCTAACCCTAACCCTAACCCTAACCCTAACCCTAACCCTAACCCTAACCCTAACCCTAACCCTAACCCTAACCCTAACCCTAACCCTAACCCTAACCCTAACCCTAACCCTAACCCTAACCCTAACCCTAACCCTAACCCTAACCCTAACCCTAACCCTAACCCTAACCCTAACCCTAACCCTAACCCTAACCCTAACCCTAACCCTAACCCTAACCCTAACCCTAACCCTAACCCTAACCCTAACCCTAACCCTAACCCTAACCCTAACCCTAACCCTAACCCTAACCCTAACCCTAACCCTAACCCTAACCCTAACCCTAACCCTAACCCTAACCCTAACCCTAACCCTAACCCTAACCCTAACCCTAACCCTAACCCTAACCCTAACCCTAACCCTAACCCTAACCCTAACCCTAACCCTAACCCTAACCCTAACCCTAACCCTAACCCTAACCCTAACCCTAACCCTAACCCTAACCCTAACCCTAACCCTAACCCTAACCCTAACCCTAACCCTAACCCTAACCCTAACCCTAACCCTAACCCTAACCCTAACCCTAACCCTAACCCTAACCCTAACCCTAACCCTAACCCTAACCCTAACCCTAACCCTAACCCTAACCCTAACCCTAACCCTAACCCTAACCCTAACCCTAACCCTAACCCTAACCCTAACCCTAACCCTAACCCTAACCCTAACCCTAACCCTAACCCTAACCCTAACCCTAACCCTAACCCTAACCCTAACCCTAACCCTAACCCTAACCCTAACCCTAACCCTAACCCTAACCCTAACCCTAACCCTAACCCTAACCCTAACCCTAACCCTAACCCTAACCCTAACCCTAACCCTAACCCTAACCCTAACCCTAACCCTAACCCTAACCCTAACCCTAACCCTAACCCTAACCCTAACCCTAACCCTAACCCTAACCCTAACCCTAACCCTAACCCTAACCCTAACCCTAACCCTAACCCTAACCCTAACCCTAACCCTAACCCTAACCCTAACCCTAACCCTAACCCTAACCCTAACCCTAACCCTAACCCTAACCCTAACCCTAACCCTAACCCTAACCCTAACCCTAACCCTAACCCTAACCCTAACCCTAACCCTAACCCTAACCCTAACCCTAACCCTAACCCTAACCCTAACCCTAACCCTAACCCTAACCCTAACCCTAACCCTAACCCTAACCCTAACCCTAACCCTAACCCTAACCCTAACCCTAACCCTAACCCTAACCCTAACCCTAACCCTAACCCTAACCCTAACCCTAACCCTAACCCTAACCCTAACCCTAACCCTAACCCTAACCCTAACCCTAACCCTAACCCTAACCCTAACCCTAACCCTAACCCTAACCCTAACCCTAACCCTAACCCTAACCCTAACCCTAACCCTAACCCTAACCCTAACCCTAACCCTAACCCTAACCCTAACCCTAACCCTAACCCTAACCCTAACCCTAACCCTAACCCTAACCCTAACCCTAACCCTAACCCTAACCCTAACCCTAACCCTAACCCTAACCCTAACCCTAACCCTAACCCTAACCCTAACCCTAACCCTAACCCTAACCCTAACCCTAACCCTAACCCTAACCCTAACCCTAACCCTAACCCTAACCCTAACCCTAACCCTAACCCTAACCCTAACCCTAACCCTAACCCTAACCCTAACCCTAACCCTAACCCTAACCCTAACCCTAACCCTAACCCTAACCCTAACCCTAACCCTAACCCTAACCCTAACCCTAACCCTAACCCTAACCCTAACCCTAACCCTAACCCTAACCCTAACCCTAACCCTAACCCTAACCCTAACCCTAACCCTAACCCTAACCCTAACCCTAACCCTAACCCTAACCCTAACCCTAACCCTAACCCTAACCCTAACCCTAACCCTAACCCTAACCCTAACCCTAACCCTAACCCTAACCCTAACCCTAACCCTAACCCTAACCCTAACCCTAACCCTAACCCTAACCCTAACCCTAACCCTAACCCTAACCCTAACCCTAACCCTAACCCTAACCCTAACCCTAACCCTAACCCTAACCCTAACCCTAACCCTAACCCTAACCCTAACCCTAACCCTAACCCTAACCCTAACCCTAACCCTAACCCTAACCCTAACCCTAACCCTAACCCTAACCCTAACCCTAACCCTAACCCTAACCCTAACCCTAACCCTAACCCTAACCCTAACCCTAACCCTAACCCTAACCCTAACCCTAACCCTAACCCTAACCCTAACCCTAACCCTAACCCTAACCCTAACCCTAACCCTAACCCTAACCCTAACCCTAACCCTAACCCTAACCCTAACCCTAACCCTAACCCTAACCCTAACCCTAACCCTAACCCTAACCCTAACCCTAACCCTAACCCTAACCCTAACCCTAACCCTAACCCTAACCCTAACCCTAACCCTAACCCTAACCCTAACCCTAACCCTAACCCTAACCCTAACCCTAACCCTAACCCTAACCCTAACCCTAACCCTAACCCTAACCCTAACCCTAACCCTAACCCTAACCCTAACCCTAACCCTAACCCTAACCCTAACCCTAACCCTAACCCTAACCCTAACCCTAACCCTAACCCTAACCCTAACCCTAACCCTAACCCTAACCCTAACCCTAACCCTAACCCTAACCCTAACCCTAACCCTAACCCTAACCCTAACCCTAACCCTAACCCTAACCCTAACCCTAACCCTAACCCTAACCCTAACCCTAACCCTAACCCTAACCCTAACCCTAACCCTAACCCTAACCCTAACCCTAACCCTAACCCTAACCCTAACCCTAACCCTAACCCTAACCCTAACCCTAACCCTAACCCTAACCCTAACCCTAACCCTAACCCTAACCCTAACCCTAACCCTAACCCTAACCCTAACCCTAACCCTAACCCTAACCCTAACCCTAACCCTAACCCTAACCCTAACCCTAACCCTAACCCTAACCCTAACCCTAACCCTAACCCTAACCCTAACCCTAACCCTAACCCTAACCCTAACCCTAACCCTAACCCTAACCCTAACCCTAACCCTAACCCTAACCCTAACCCTAACCCTAACCCTAACCCTAACCCTAACCCTAACCCTAACCCTAACCCTAACCCTAACCCTAACCCTAACCCTAACCCTAACCCTAACCCTAACCCTAACCCTAACCCTAACCCTAACCCTAACCCTAACCCTAACCCTAACCCTAACCCTAACCCTAACCCTAACCCTAACCCTAACCCTAACCCTAACCCTAACCCTAACCCTAACCCTAACCCTAACCCTAACCCTAACCCTAACCCTAACCCTAACCCTAACCCTAACCCTAACCCTAACCCTAACCCTAACCCTAACCCTAACCCTAACCCTAACCCTAACCCTAACCCTAACCCTAACCCTAACCCTAACCCTAACCCTAACCCTAACCCTAACCCTAACCCTAACCCTAACCCTAACCCTAACCCTAACCCTAACCCTAACCCTAACCCTAACCCTAACCCTAACCCTAACCCTAACCCTAACCCTAACCCTAACCCTAACCCTAACCCTAACCCTAACCCTAACCCTAACCCTAACCCTAACCCTAACCCTAACCCTAACCCTAACCCTAACCCTAACCCTAACCCTAACCCTAACCCTAACCCTAACCCTAACCCTAACCCTAACCCTAACCCTAACCCTAACCCTAACCCTAACCCTAACCCTAACCCTAACCCTAACCCTAACCCTAACCCTAACCCTAACCCTAACCCTAACCCTAACCCTAACCCTAACCCTAACCCTAACCCTAACCCTAACCCTAACCCTAACCCTAACCCTAACCCTAACCCTAACCCTAACCCTAACCCTAACCCTAACCCTAACCCTAACCCTAACCCTAACCCTAACCCTAACCCTAACCCTAACCCTAACCCTAACCCTAACCCTAACCCTAACCCTAACCCTAACCCTAACCCTAACCCTAACCCTAACCCTAACCCTAACCCTAACCCTAACCCTAACCCTAACCCTAACCCTAACCCTAACCCTAACCCTAACCCTAACCCTAACCCTAACCCTAACCCTAACCCTAACCCTAACCCTAACCCTAACCCTAACCCTAACCCTAACCCTAACCCTAACCCTAACCCTAACCCTAACCCTAACCCTAACCCTAACCCTAACCCTAACCCTAACCCTAACCCTAACCCTAACCCTAACCCTAACCCTAACCCTAACCCTAACCCTAACCCTAACCCTAACCCTAACCCTAACCCTAACCCTAACCCTAACCCTAACCCTAACCCTAACCCTAACCCTAACCCTAACCCTAACCCTAACCCTAACCCTAACCCTAACCCTAACCCTAACCCTAACCCTAACCCTAACCCTAACCCTAACCCTAACCCTAACCCTAACCCTAACCCTAACCCTAACCCTAACCCTAACCCTAACCCTAACCCTAACCCTAACCCTAACCCTAACCCTAACCCTAACCCTAACCCTAACCCTAACCCTAACCCTAACCCTAACCCTAACCCTAACCCTAACCCTAACCCTAACCCTAACCCTAACCCTAACCCTAACCCTAACCCTAACCCTAACCCTAACCCTAACCCTAACCCTAACCCTAACCCTAACCCTAACCCTAACCCTAACCCTAACCCTAACCCTAACCCTAACCCTAACCCTAACCCTAACCCTAACCCTAACCCTAACCCTAACCCTAACCCTAACCCTAACCCTAACCCTAACCCTAACCCTAACCCTAACCCTAACCCTAACCCTAACCCTAACCCTAACCCTAACCCTAACCCTAACCCTAACCCTAACCCTAACCCTAACCCTAACCCTAACCCTAACCCTAACCCTAACCCTAACCCTAACCCTAACCCTAACCCTAACCCTAACCCTAACCCTAACCCTAACCCTAACCCTAACCCTAACCCTAACCCTAACCCTAACCCTAACCCTAACCCTAACCCTAACCCTAACCCTAACCCTAACCCTAACCCTAACCCTAACCCTAACCCTAACCCTAACCCTAACCCTAACCCTAACCCTAACCCTAACCCTAACCCTAACCCTAACCCTAACCCTAACCCTAACCCTAACCCTAACCCTAACCCTAACCCTAACCCTAACCCTAACCCTAACCCTAACCCTAACCCTAACCCTAACCCTAACCCTAACCCTAACCCTAACCCTAACCCTAACCCTAACCCTAACCCTAACCCTAACCCTAACCCTAACCCTAACCCTAACCCTAACCCTAACCCTAACCCTAACCCTAACCCTAACCCTAACCCTAACCCTAACCCTAACCCTAACCCTAACCCTAACCCTAACCCTAACCCTAACCCTAACCCTAACCCTAACCCTAACCCTAACCCTAACCCTAACCCTAACCCTAACCCTAACCCTAACCCTAACCCTAACCCTAACCCTAACCCTAACCCTAACCCTAACCCTAACCCTAACCCTAACCCTAACCCTAACCCTAACCCTAACCCTAACCCTAACCCTAACCCTAACCCTAACCCTAACCCTAACCCTAACCCTAACCCTAACCCTAACCCTAACCCTAACCCTAACCCTAACCCTAACCCTAACCCTAACCCTAACCCTAACCCTAACCCTAACCCTAACCCTAACCCTAACCCTAACCCTAACCCTAACCCTAACCCTAACCCTAACCCTAACCCTAACCCTAACCCTAACCCTAACCCTAACCCTAACCCTAACCCTAACCCTAACCCTAACCCTAACCCTAACCCTAACCCTAACCCTAACCCTAACCCTAACCCTAACCCTAACCCTAACCCTAACCCTAACCCTAACCCTAACCCTAACCCTAACCCTAACCCTAACCCTAACCCTAACCCTAACCCTAACCCTAACCCTAACCCTAACCCTAACCCTAACCCTAACCCTAACCCTAACCCTAACCCTAACCCTAACCCTAACCCTAACCCTAACCCTAACCCTAACCCTAACCCTAACCCTAACCCTAACCCTAACCCTAACCCTAACCCTAACCCTAACCCTAACCCTAACCCTAACCCTAACCCTAACCCTAACCCTAACCCTAACCCTAACCCTAACCCTAACCCTAACCCTAACCCTAACCCTAACCCTAACCCTAACCCTAACCCTAACCCTAACCCTAACCCTAACCCTAACCCTAACCCTAACCCTAACCCTAACCCTAACCCTAACCCTAACCCTAACCCTAACCCTAACCCTAACCCTAACCCTAACCCTAACCCTAACCCTAACCCTAACCCTAACCCTAACCCTAACCCTAACCCTAACCCTAACCCTAACCCTAACCCTAACCCTAACCCTAACCCTAACCCTAACCCTAACCCTAACCCTAACCCTAACCCTAACCCTAACCCTAACCCTAACCCTAACCCTAACCCTAACCCTAACCCTAACCCTAACCCTAACCCTAACCCTAACCCTAACCCTAACCCTAACCCTAACCCTAACCCTAACCCTAACCCTAACCCTAACCCTAACCCTAACCCTAACCCTAACCCTAACCCTAACCCTAACCCTAACCCTAACCCTAACCCTAACCCTAACCCTAACCCTAACCCTAACCCTAACCCTAACCCTAACCCTAACCCTAACCCTAACCCTAACCCTAACCCTAACCCTAACCCTAACCCTAACCCTAACCCTAACCCTAACCCTAACCCTAACCCTAACCCTAACCCTAACCCTAACCCTAACCCTAACCCTAACCCTAACCCTAACCCTAACCCTAACCCTAACCCTAACCCTAACCCTAACCCTAACCCTAACCCTAACCCTAACCCTAACCCTAACCCTAACCCTAACCCTAACCCTAACCCTAACCCTAACCCTAACCCTAACCCTAACCCTAACCCTAACCCTAACCCTAACCCTAACCCTAACCCTAACCCTAACCCTAACCCTAACCCTAACCCTAACCCTAACCCTAACCCTAACCCTAACCCTAACCCTAACCCTAACCCTAACCCTAACCCTAACCCTAACCCTAACCCTAACCCTAACCCTAACCCTAACCCTAACCCTAACCCTAACCCTAACCCTAACCCTAACCCTAACCCTAACCCTAACCCTAACCCTAACCCTAACCCTAACCCTAACCCTAACCCTAACCCTAACCCTAACCCTAACCCTAACCCTAACCCTAACCCTAACCCTAACCCTAACCCTAACCCTAACCCTAACCCTAACCCTAACCCTAACCCTAACCCTAACCCTAACCCTAACCCTAACCCTAACCCTAACCCTAACCCTAACCCTAACCCTAACCCTAACCCTAACCCTAACCCTAACCCTAACCCTAACCCTAACCCTAACCCTAACCCTAACCCTAACCCTAACCCTAACCCTAACCCTAACCCTAACCCTAACCCTAACCCTAACCCTAACCCTAACCCTAACCCTAACCCTAACCCTAACCCTAACCCTAACCCTAACCCTAACCCTAACCCTAACCCTAACCCTAACCCTAACCCTAACCCTAACCCTAACCCTAACCCTAACCCTAACCCTAACCCTAACCCTAACCCTAACCCTAACCCTAACCCTAACCCTAACCCTAACCCTAACCCTAACCCTAACCCTAACCCTAACCCTAACCCTAACCCTAACCCTAACCCTAACCCTAACCCTAACCCTAACCCTAACCCTAACCCTAACCCTAACCCTAACCCTAACCCTAACCCTAACCCTAACCCTAACCCTAACCCTAACCCTAACCCTAACCCTAACCCTAACCCTAACCCTAACCCTAACCCTAACCCTAACCCTAACCCTAACCCTAACCCTAACCCTAACCCTAACCCTAACCCTAACCCTAACCCTAACCCTAACCCTAACCCTAACCCTAACCCTAACCCTAACCCTAACCCTAACCCTAACCCTAACCCTAACCCTAACCCTAACCCTAACCCTAACCCTAACCCTAACCCTAACCCTAACCCTAACCCTAACCCTAACCCTAACCCTAACCCTAACCCTAACCCTAACCCTAACCCTAACCCTAACCCTAACCCTAACCCTAACCCTAACCCTAACCCTAACCCTAACCCTAACCCTAACCCTAACCCTAACCCTAACCCTAACCCTAACCCTAACCCTAACCCTAACCCTAACCCTAACCCTAACCCTAACCCTAACCCTAACCCTAACCCTAACCCTAACCCTAACCCTAACCCTAACCCTAACCCTAACCCTAACCCTAACCCTAACCCTAACCCTAACCCTAACCCTAACCCTAACCCTAACCCTAACCCTAACCCTAACCCTAACCCTAACCCTAACCCTAACCCTAACCCTAACCCTAACCCTAACCCTAACCCTAACCCTAACCCTAACCCTAACCCTAACCCTAACCCTAACCCTAACCCTAACCCTAACCCTAACCCTAACCCTAACCCTAACCCTAACCCTAACCCTAACCCTAACCCTAACCCTAACCCTAACCCTAACCCTAACCCTAACCCTAACCCTAACCCTAACCCTAACCCTAACCCTAACCCTAACCCTAACCCTAACCCTAACCCTAACCCTAACCCTAACCCTAACCCTAACCCTAACCCTAACCCTAACCCTAACCCTAACCCTAACCCTAACCCTAACCCTAACCCTAACCCTAACCCTAACCCTAACCCTAACCCTAACCCTAACCCTAACCCTAACCCTAACCCTAACCCTAACCCTAACCCTAACCCTAACCCTAACCCTAACCCTAACCCTAACCCTAACCCTAACCCTAACCCTAACCCTAACCCTAACCCTAACCCTAACCCTAACCCTAACCCTAACCCTAACCCTAACCCTAACCCTAACCCTAACCCTAACCCTAACCCTAACCCTAACCCTAACCCTAACCCTAACCCTAACCCTAACCCTAACCCTAACCCTAACCCTAACCCTAACCCTAACCCTAACCCTAACCCTAACCCTAACCCTAACCCTAACCCTAACCCTAACCCTAACCCTAACCCTAACCCTAACCCTAACCCTAACCCTAACCCTAACCCTAACCCTAACCCTAACCCTAACCCTAACCCTAACCCTAACCCTAACCCTAACCCTAACCCTAACCCTAACCCTAACCCTAACCCTAACCCTAACCCTAACCCTAACCCTAACCCTAACCCTAACCCTAACCCTAACCCTAACCCTAACCCTAACCCTAACCCTAACCCTAACCCTAACCCTAACCCTAACCCTAACCCTAACCCTAACCCTAACCCTAACCCTAACCCTAACCCTAACCCTAACCCTAACCCTAACCCTAACCCTAACCCTAACCCTAACCCTAACCCTAACCCTAACCCTAACCCTAACCCTAACCCTAACCCTAACCCTAACCCTAACCCTAACCCTAACCCTAACCCTAACCCTAACCCTAACCCTAACCCTAACCCTAACCCTAACCCTAACCCTAACCCTAACCCTAACCCTAACCCTAACCCTAACCCTAACCCTAACCCTAACCCTAACCCTAACCCTAACCCTAACCCTAACCCTAACCCTAACCCTAACCCTAACCCTAACCCTAACCCTAACCCTAACCCTAACCCTAACCCTAACCCTAACCCTAACCCTAACCCTAACCCTAACCCTAACCCTAACCCTAACCCTAACCCTAACCCTAACCCTAACCCTAACCCTAACCCTAACCCTAACCCTAACCCTAACCCTAACCCTAACCCTAACCCTAACCCTAACCCTAACCCTAACCCTAACCCTAACCCTAACCCTAACCCTAACCCTAACCCTAACCCTAACCCTAACCCTAACCCTAACCCTAACCCTAACCCTAACCCTAACCCTAACCCTAACCCTAACCCTAACCCTAACCCTAACCCTAACCCTAACCCTAACCCTAACCCTAACCCTAACCCTAACCCTAACCCTAACCCTAACCCTAACCCTAACCCTAACCCTAACCCTAACCCTAACCCTAACCCTAACCCTAACCCTAACCCTAACCCTAACCCTAACCCTAACCCTAACCCTAACCCTAACCCTAACCCTAACCCTAACCCTAACCCTAACCCTAACCCTAACCCTAACCCTAACCCTAACCCTAACCCTAACCCTAACCCTAACCCTAACCCTAACCCTAACCCTAACCCTAACCCTAACCCTAACCCTAACCCTAACCCTAACCCTAACCCTAACCCTAACCCTAACCCTAACCCTAACCCTAACCCTAACCCTAACCCTAACCCTAACCCTAACCCTAACCCTAACCCTAACCCTAACCCTAACCCTAACCCTAACCCTAACCCTAACCCTAACCCTAACCCTAACCCTAACCCTAACCCTAACCCTAACCCTAACCCTAACCCTAACCCTAACCCTAACCCTAACCCTAACCCTAACCCTAACCCTAACCCTAACCCTAACCCTAACCCTAACCCTAACCCTAACCCTAACCCTAACCCTAACCCTAACCCTAACCCTAACCCTAACCCTAACCCTAACCCTAACCCTAACCCTAACCCTAACCCTAACCCTAACCCTAACCCTAACCCTAACCCTAACCCTAACCCTAACCCTAACCCTAACCCTAACCCTAACCCTAACCCTAACCCTAACCCTAACCCTAACCCTAACCCTAACCCTAACCCTAACCCTAACCCTAACCCTAACCCTAACCCTAACCCTAACCCTAACCCTAACCCTAACCCTAACCCTAACCCTAACCCTAACCCTAACCCTAACCCTAACCCTAACCCTAACCCTAACCCTAACCCTAACCCTAACCCTAACCCTAACCCTAACCCTAACCCTAACCCTAACCCTAACCCTAACCCTAACCCTAACCCTAACCCTAACCCTAACCCTAACCCTAACCCTAACCCTAACCCTAACCCTAACCCTAACCCTAACCCTAACCCTAACCCTAACCCTAACCCTAACCCTAACCCTAACCCTAACCCTAACCCTAACCCTAACCCTAACCCTAACCCTAACCCTAACCCTAACCCTAACCCTAACCCTAACCCTAACCCTAACCCTAACCCTAACCCTAACCCTAACCCTAACCCTAACCCTAACCCTAACCCTAACCCTAACCCTAACCCTAACCCTAACCCTAACCCTAACCCTAACCCTAACCCTAACCCTAACCCTAACCCTAACCCTAACCCTAACCCTAACCCTAACCCTAACCCTAACCCTAACCCTAACCCTAACCCTAACCCTAACCCTAACCCTAACCCTAACCCTAACCCTAACCCTAACCCTAACCCTAACCCTAACCCTAACCCTAACCCTAACCCTAACCCTAACCCTAACCCTAACCCTAACCCTAACCCTAACCCTAACCCTAACCCTAACCCTAACCCTAACCCTAACCCTAACCCTAACCCTAACCCTAACCCTAACCCTAACCCTAACCCTAACCCTAACCCTAACCCTAACCCTAACCCTAACCCTAACCCTAACCCTAACCCTAACCCTAACCCTAACCCTAACCCTAACCCTAACCCTAACCCTAACCCTAACCCTAACCCTAACCCTAACCCTAACCCTAACCCTAACCCTAACCCTAACCCTAACCCTAACCCTAACCCTAACCCTAACCCTAACCCTAACCCTAACCCTAACCCTAACCCTAACCCTAACCCTAACCCTAACCCTAACCCTAACCCTAACCCTAACCCTAACCCTAACCCTAACCCTAACCCTAACCCTAACCCTAACCCTAACCCTAACCCTAACCCTAACCCTAACCCTAACCCTAACCCTAACCCTAACCCTAACCCTAACCCTAACCCTAACCCTAACCCTAACCCTAACCCTAACCCTAACCCTAACCCTAACCCTAACCCTAACCCTAACCCTAACCCTAACCCTAACCCTAACCCTAACCCTAACCCTAACCCTAACCCTAACCCTAACCCTAACCCTAACCCTAACCCTAACCCTAACCCTAACCCTAACCCTAACCCTAACCCTAACCCTAACCCTAACCCTAACCCTAACCCTAACCCTAACCCTAACCCTAACCCTAACCCTAACCCTAACCCTAACCCTAACCCTAACCCTAACCCTAACCCTAACCCTAACCCTAACCCTAACCCTAACCCTAACCCTAACCCTAACCCTAACCCTAACCCTAACCCTAACCCTAACCCTAACCCTAACCCTAACCCTAACCCTAACCCTAACCCTAACCCTAACCCTAACCCTAACCCTAACCCTAACCCTAACCCTAACCCTAACCCTAACCCTAACCCTAACCCTAACCCTAACCCTAACCCTAACCCTAACCCTAACCCTAACCCTAACCCTAACCCTAACCCTAACCCTAACCCTAACCCTAACCCTAACCCTAACCCTAACCCTAACCCTAACCCTAACCCTAACCCTAACCCTAACCCTAACCCTAACCCTAACCCTAACCCTAACCCTAACCCTAACCCTAACCCTAACCCTAACCCTAACCCTAACCCTAACCCTAACCCTAACCCTAACCCTAACCCTAACCCTAACCCTAACCCTAACCCTAACCCTAACCCTAACCCTAACCCTAACCCTAACCCTAACCCTAACCCTAACCCTAACCCTAACCCTAACCCTAACCCTAACCCTAACCCTAACCCTAACCCTAACCCTAACCCTAACCCTAACCCTAACCCTAACCCTAACCCTAACCCTAACCCTAACCCTAACCCTAACCCTAACCCTAACCCTAACCCTAACCCTAACCCTAACCCTAACCCTAACCCTAACCCTAACCCTAACCCTAACCCTAACCCTAACCCTAACCCTAACCCTAACCCTAACCCTAACCCTAACCCTAACCCTAACCCTAACCCTAACCCTAACCCTAACCCTAACCCTAACCCTAACCCTAACCCTAACCCTAACCCTAACCCTAACCCTAACCCTAACCCTAACCCTAACCCTAACCCTAACCCTAACCCTAACCCTAACCCTAACCCTAACCCTAACCCTAACCCTAACCCTAACCCTAACCCTAACCCTAACCCTAACCCTAACCCTAACCCTAACCCTAACCCTAACCCTAACCCTAACCCTAACCCTAACCCTAACCCTAACCCTAACCCTAACCCTAACCCTAACCCTAACCCTAACCCTAACCCTAACCCTAACCCTAACCCTAACCCTAACCCTAACCCTAACCCTAACCCTAACCCTAACCCTAACCCTAACCCTAACCCTAACCCTAACCCTAACCCTAACCCTAACCCTAACCCTAACCCTAACCCTAACCCTAACCCTAACCCTAACCCTAACCCTAACCCTAACCCTAACCCTAACCCTAACCCTAACCCTAACCCTAACCCTAACCCTAACCCTAACCCTAACCCTAACCCTAACCCTAACCCTAACCCTAACCCTAACCCTAACCCTAACCCTAACCCTAACCCTAACCCTAACCCTAACCCTAACCCTAACCCTAACCCTAACCCTAACCCTAACCCTAACCCTAACCCTAACCCTAACCCTAACCCTAACCCTAACCCTAACCCTAACCCTAACCCTAACCCTAACCCTAACCCTAACCCTAACCCTAACCCTAACCCTAACCCTAACCCTAACCCTAACCCTAACCCTAACCCTAACCCTAACCCTAACCCTAACCCTAACCCTAACCCTAACCCTAACCCTAACCCTAACCCTAACCCTAACCCTAACCCTAACCCTAACCCTAACCCTAACCCTAACCCTAACCCTAACCCTAACCCTAACCCTAACCCTAACCCTAACCCTAACCCTAACCCTAACCCTAACCCTAACCCTAACCCTAACCCTAACCCTAACCCTAACCCTAACCCTAACCCTAACCCTAACCCTAACCCTAACCCTAACCCTAACCCTAACCCTAACCCTAACCCTAACCCTAACCCTAACCCTAACCCTAACCCTAACCCTAACCCTAACCCTAACCCTAACCCTAACCCTAACCCTAACCCTAACCCTAACCCTAACCCTAACCCTAACCCTAACCCTAACCCTAACCCTAACCCTAACCCTAACCCTAACCCTAACCCTAACCCTAACCCTAACCCTAACCCTAACCCTAACCCTAACCCTAACCCTAACCCTAACCCTAACCCTAACCCTAACCCTAACCCTAACCCTAACCCTAACCCTAACCCTAACCCTAACCCTAACCCTAACCCTAACCCTAACCCTAACCCTAACCCTAACCCTAACCCTAACCCTAACCCTAACCCTAACCCTAACCCTAACCCTAACCCTAACCCTAACCCTAACCCTAACCCTAACCCTAACCCTAACCCTAACCCTAACCCTAACCCTAACCCTAACCCTAACCCTAACCCTAACCCTAACCCTAACCCTAACCCTAACCCTAACCCTAACCCTAACCCTAACCCTAACCCTAACCCTAACCCTAACCCTAACCCTAACCCTAACCCTAACCCTAACCCTAACCCTAACCCTAACCCTAACCCTAACCCTAACCCTAACCCTAACCCTAACCCTAACCCTAACCCTAACCCTAACCCTAACCCTAACCCTAACCCTAACCCTAACCCTAACCCTAACCCTAACCCTAACCCTAACCCTAACCCTAACCCTAACCCTAACCCTAACCCTAACCCTAACCCTAACCCTAACCCTAACCCTAACCCTAACCCTAACCCTAACCCTAACCCTAACCCTAACCCTAACCCTAACCCTAACCCTAACCCTAACCCTAACCCTAACCCTAACCCTAACCCTAACCCTAACCCTAACCCTAACCCTAACCCTAACCCTAACCCTAACCCTAACCCTAACCCTAACCCTAACCCTAACCCTAACCCTAACCCTAACCCTAACCCTAACCCTAACCCTAACCCTAACCCTAACCCTAACCCTAACCCTAACCCTAACCCTAACCCTAACCCTAACCCTAACCCTAACCCTAACCCTAACCCTAACCCTAACCCTAACCCTAACCCTAACCCTAACCCTAACCCTAACCCTAACCCTAACCCTAACCCTAACCCTAACCCTAACCCTAACCCTAACCCTAACCCTAACCCTAACCCTAACCCTAACCCTAACCCTAACCCTAACCCTAACCCTAACCCTAACCCTAACCCTAACCCTAACCCTAACCCTAACCCTAACCCTAACCCTAACCCTAACCCTAACCCTAACCCTAACCCTAACCCTAACCCTAACCCTAACCCTAACCCTAACCCTAACCCTAACCCTAACCCTAACCCTAACCCTAACCCTAACCCTAACCCTAACCCTAACCCTAACCCTAACCCTAACCCTAACCCTAACCCTAACCCTAACCCTAACCCTAACCCTAACCCTAACCCTAACCCTAACCCTAACCCTAACCCTAACCCTAACCCTAACCCTAACCCTAACCCTAACCCTAACCCTAACCCTAACCCTAACCCTAACCCTAACCCTAACCCTAACCCTAACCCTAACCCTAACCCTAACCCTAACCCTAACCCTAACCCTAACCCTAACCCTAACCCTAACCCTAACCCTAACCCTAACCCTAACCCTAACCCTAACCCTAACCCTAACCCTAACCCTAACCCTAACCCTAACCCTAACCCTAACCCTAACCCTAACCCTAACCCTAACCCTAACCCTAACCCTAACCCTAACCCTAACCCTAACCCTAACCCTAACCCTAACCCTAACCCTAACCCTAACCCTAACCCTAACCCTAACCCTAACCCTAACCCTAACCCTAACCCTAACCCTAACCCTAACCCTAACCCTAACCCTAACCCTAACCCTAACCCTAACCCTAACCCTAACCCTAACCCTAACCCTAACCCTAACCCTAACCCTAACCCTAACCCTAACCCTAACCCTAACCCTAACCCTAACCCTAACCCTAACCCTAACCCTAACCCTAACCCTAACCCTAACCCTAACCCTAACCCTAACCCTAACCCTAACCCTAACCCTAACCCTAACCCTAACCCTAACCCTAACCCTAACCCTAACCCTAACCCTAACCCTAACCCTAACCCTAACCCTAACCCTAACCCTAACCCTAACCCTAACCCTAACCCTAACCCTAACCCTAACCCTAACCCTAACCCTAACCCTAACCCTAACCCTAACCCTAACCCTAACCCTAACCCTAACCCTAACCCTAACCCTAACCCTAACCCTAACCCTAACCCTAACCCTAACCCTAACCCTAACCCTAACCCTAACCCTAACCCTAACCCTAACCCTAACCCTAACCCTAACCCTAACCCTAACCCTAACCCTAACCCTAACCCTAACCCTAACCCTAACCCTAACCCTAACCCTAACCCTAACCCTAACCCTAACCCTAACCCTAACCCTAACCCTAACCCTAACCCTAACCCTAACCCTAACCCTAACCCTAACCCTAACCCTAACCCTAACCCTAACCCTAACCCTAACCCTAACCCTAACCCTAACCCTAACCCTAACCCTAACCCTAACCCTAACCCTAACCCTAACCCTAACCCTAACCCTAACCCTAACCCTAACCCTAACCCTAACCCTAACCCTAACCCTAACCCTAACCCTAACCCTAACCCTAACCCTAACCCTAACCCTAACCCTAACCCTAACCCTAACCCTAACCCTAACCCTAACCCTAACCCTAACCCTAACCCTAACCCTAACCCTAACCCTAACCCTAACCCTAACCCTAACCCTAACCCTAACCCTAACCCTAACCCTAACCCTAACCCTAACCCTAACCCTAACCCTAACCCTAACCCTAACCCTAACCCTAACCCTAACCCTAACCCTAACCCTAACCCTAACCCTAACCCTAACCCTAACCCTAACCCTAACCCTAACCCTAACCCTAACCCTAACCCTAACCCTAACCCTAACCCTAACCCTAACCCTAACCCTAACCCTAACCCTAACCCTAACCCTAACCCTAACCCTAACCCTAACCCTAACCCTAACCCTAACCCTAACCCTAACCCTAACCCTAACCCTAACCCTAACCCTAACCCTAACCCTAACCCTAACCCTAACCCTAACCCTAACCCTAACCCTAACCCTAACCCTAACCCTAACCCTAACCCTAACCCTAACCCTAACCCTAACCCTAACCCTAACCCTAACCCTAACCCTAACCCTAACCCTAACCCTAACCCTAACCCTAACCCTAACCCTAACCCTAACCCTAACCCTAACCCTAACCCTAACCCTAACCCTAACCCTAACCCTAACCCTAACCCTAACCCTAACCCTAACCCTAACCCTAACCCTAACCCTAACCCTAACCCTAACCCTAACCCTAACCCTAACCCTAACCCTAACCCTAACCCTAACCCTAACCCTAACCCTAACCCTAACCCTAACCCTAACCCTAACCCTAACCCTAACCCTAACCCTAACCCTAACCCTAACCCTAACCCTAACCCTAACCCTAACCCTAACCCTAACCCTAACCCTAACCCTAACCCTAACCCTAACCCTAACCCTAACCCTAACCCTAACCCTAACCCTAACCCTAACCCTAACCCTAACCCTAACCCTAACCCTAACCCTAACCCTAACCCTAACCCTAACCCTAACCCTAACCCTAACCCTAACCCTAACCCTAACCCTAACCCTAACCCTAACCCTAACCCTAACCCTAACCCTAACCCTAACCCTAACCCTAACCCTAACCCTAACCCTAACCCTAACCCTAACCCTAACCCTAACCCTAACCCTAACCCTAACCCTAACCCTAACCCTAACCCTAACCCTAACCCTAACCCTAACCCTAACCCTAACCCTAACCCTAACCCTAACCCTAACCCTAACCCTAACCCTAACCCTAACCCTAACCCTAACCCTAACCCTAACCCTAACCCTAACCCTAACCCTAACCCTAACCCTAACCCTAACCCTAACCCTAACCCTAACCCTAACCCTAACCCTAACCCTAACCCTAACCCTAACCCTAACCCTAACCCTAACCCTAACCCTAACCCTAACCCTAACCCTAACCCTAACCCTAACCCTAACCCTAACCCTAACCCTAACCCTAACCCTAACCCTAACCCTAACCCTAACCCTAACCCTAACCCTAACCCTAACCCTAACCCTAACCCTAACCCTAACCCTAACCCTAACCCTAACCCTAACCCTAACCCTAACCCTAACCCTAACCCTAACCCTAACCCTAACCCTAACCCTAACCCTAACCCTAACCCTAACCCTAACCCTAACCCTAACCCTAACCCTAACCCTAACCCTAACCCTAACCCTAACCCTAACCCTAACCCTAACCCTAACCCTAACCCTAACCCTAACCCTAACCCTAACCCTAACCCTAACCCTAACCCTAACCCTAACCCTAACCCTAACCCTAACCCTAACCCTAACCCTAACCCTAACCCTAACCCTAACCCTAACCCTAACCCTAACCCTAACCCTAACCCTAACCCTAACCCTAACCCTAACCCTAACCCTAACCCTAACCCTAACCCTAACCCTAACCCTAACCCTAACCCTAACCCTAACCCTAACCCTAACCCTAACCCTAACCCTAACCCTAACCCTAACCCTAACCCTAACCCTAACCCTAACCCTAACCCTAACCCTAACCCTAACCCTAACCCTAACCCTAACCCTAACCCTAACCCTAACCCTAACCCTAACCCTAACCCTAACCCTAACCCTAACCCTAACCCTAACCCTAACCCTAACCCTAACCCTAACCCTAACCCTAACCCTAACCCTAACCCTAACCCTAACCCTAACCCTAACCCTAACCCTAACCCTAACCCTAACCCTAACCCTAACCCTAACCCTAACCCTAACCCTAACCCTAACCCTAACCCTAACCCTAACCCTAACCCTAACCCTAACCCTAACCCTAACCCTAACCCTAACCCTAACCCTAACCCTAACCCTAACCCTAACCCTAACCCTAACCCTAACCCTAACCCTAACCCTAACCCTAACCCTAACCCTAACCCTAACCCTAACCCTAACCCTAACCCTAACCCTAACCCTAACCCTAACCCTAACCCTAACCCTAACCCTAACCCTAACCCTAACCCTAACCCTAACCCTAACCCTAACCCTAACCCTAACCCTAACCCTAACCCTAACCCTAACCCTAACCCTAACCCTAACCCTAACCCTAACCCTAACCCTAACCCTAACCCTAACCCTAACCCTAACCCTAACCCTAACCCTAACCCTAACCCTAACCCTAACCCTAACCCTAACCCTAACCCTAACCCTAACCCTAACCCTAACCCTAACCCTAACCCTAACCCTAACCCTAACCCTAACCCTAACCCTAACCCTAACCCTAACCCTAACCCTAACCCTAACCCTAACCCTAACCCTAACCCTAACCCTAACCCTAACCCTAACCCTAACCCTAACCCTAACCCTAACCCTAACCCTAACCCTAACCCTAACCCTAACCCTAACCCTAACCCTAACCCTAACCCTAACCCTAACCCTAACCCTAACCCTAACCCTAACCCTAACCCTAACCCTAACCCTAACCCTAACCCTAACCCTAACCCTAACCCTAACCCTAACCCTAACCCTAACCCTAACCCTAACCCTAACCCTAACCCTAACCCTAACCCTAACCCTAACCCTAACCCTAACCCTAACCCTAACCCTAACCCTAACCCTAACCCTAACCCTAACCCTAACCCTAACCCTAACCCTAACCCTAACCCTAACCCTAACCCTAACCCTAACCCTAACCCTAACCCTAACCCTAACCCTAACCCTAACCCTAACCCTAACCCTAACCCTAACCCTAACCCTAACCCTAACCCTAACCCTAACCCTAACCCTAACCCTAACCCTAACCCTAACCCTAACCCTAACCCTAACCCTAACCCTAACCCTAACCCTAACCCTAACCCTAACCCTAACCCTAACCCTAACCCTAACCCTAACCCTAACCCTAACCCTAACCCTAACCCTAACCCTAACCCTAACCCTAACCCTAACCCTAACCCTAACCCTAACCCTAACCCTAACCCTAACCCTAACCCTAACCCTAACCCTAACCCTAACCCTAACCCTAACCCTAACCCTAACCCTAACCCTAACCCTAACCCTAACCCTAACCCTAACCCTAACCCTAACCCTAACCCTAACCCTAACCCTAACCCTAACCCTAACCCTAACCCTAACCCTAACCCTAACCCTAACCCTAACCCTAACCCTAACCCTAACCCTAACCCTAACCCTAACCCTAACCCTAACCCTAACCCTAACCCTAACCCTAACCCTAACCCTAACCCTAACCCTAACCCTAACCCTAACCCTAACCCTAACCCTAACCCTAACCCTAACCCTAACCCTAACCCTAACCCTAACCCTAACCCTAACCCTAACCCTAACCCTAACCCTAACCCTAACCCTAACCCTAACCCTAACCCTAACCCTAACCCTAACCCTAACCCTAACCCTAACCCTAACCCTAACCCTAACCCTAACCCTAACCCTAACCCTAACCCTAACCCTAACCCTAACCCTAACCCTAACCCTAACCCTAACCCTAACCCTAACCCTAACCCTAACCCTAACCCTAACCCTAACCCTAACCCTAACCCTAACCCTAACCCTAACCCTAACCCTAACCCTAACCCTAACCCTAACCCTAACCCTAACCCTAACCCTAACCCTAACCCTAACCCTAACCCTAACCCTAACCCTAACCCTAACCCTAACCCTAACCCTAACCCTAACCCTAACCCTAACCCTAACCCTAACCCTAACCCTAACCCTAACCCTAACCCTAACCCTAACCCTAACCCTAACCCTAACCCTAACCCTAACCCTAACCCTAACCCTAACCCTAACCCTAACCCTAACCCTAACCCTAACCCTAACCCTAACCCTAACCCTAACCCTAACCCTAACCCTAACCCTAACCCTAACCCTAACCCTAACCCTAACCCTAACCCTAACCCTAACCCTAACCCTAACCCTAACCCTAACCCTAACCCTAACCCTAACCCTAACCCTAACCCTAACCCTAACCCTAACCCTAACCCTAACCCTAACCCTAACCCTAACCCTAACCCTAACCCTAACCCTAACCCTAACCCTAACCCTAACCCTAACCCTAACCCTAACCCTAACCCTAACCCTAACCCTAACCCTAACCCTAACCCTAACCCTAACCCTAACCCTAACCCTAACCCTAACCCTAACCCTAACCCTAACCCTAACCCTAACCCTAACCCTAACCCTAACCCTAACCCTAACCCTAACCCTAACCCTAACCCTAACCCTAACCCTAACCCTAACCCTAACCCTAACCCTAACCCTAACCCTAACCCTAACCCTAACCCTAACCCTAACCCTAACCCTAACCCTAACCCTAACCCTAACCCTAACCCTAACCCTAACCCTAACCCTAACCCTAACCCTAACCCTAACCCTAACCCTAACCCTAACCCTAACCCTAACCCTAACCCTAACCCTAACCCTAACCCTAACCCTAACCCTAACCCTAACCCTAACCCTAACCCTAACCCTAACCCTAACCCTAACCCTAACCCTAACCCTAACCCTAACCCTAACCCTAACCCTAACCCTAACCCTAACCCTAACCCTAACCCTAACCCTAACCCTAACCCTAACCCTAACCCTAACCCTAACCCTAACCCTAACCCTAACCCTAACCCTAACCCTAACCCTAACCCTAACCCTAACCCTAACCCTAACCCTAACCCTAACCCTAACCCTAACCCTAACCCTAACCCTAACCCTAACCCTAACCCTAACCCTAACCCTAACCCTAACCCTAACCCTAACCCTAACCCTAACCCTAACCCTAACCCTAACCCTAACCCTAACCCTAACCCTAACCCTAACCCTAACCCTAACCCTAACCCTAACCCTAACCCTAACCCTAACCCTAACCCTAACCCTAACCCTAACCCTAACCCTAACCCTAACCCTAACCCTAACCCTAACCCTAACCCTAACCCTAACCCTAACCCTAACCCTAACCCTAACCCTAACCCTAACCCTAACCCTAACCCTAACCCTAACCCTAACCCTAACCCTAACCCTAACCCTAACCCTAACCCTAACCCTAACCCTAACCCTAACCCTAACCCTAACCCTAACCCTAACCCTAACCCTAACCCTAACCCTAACCCTAACCCTAACCCTAACCCTAACCCTAACCCTAACCCTAACCCTAACCCTAACCCTAACCCTAACCCTAACCCTAACCCTAACCCTAACCCTAACCCTAACCCTAACCCTAACCCTAACCCTAACCCTAACCCTAACCCTAACCCTAACCCTAACCCTAACCCTAACCCTAACCCTAACCCTAACCCTAACCCTAACCCTAACCCTAACCCTAACCCTAACCCTAACCCTAACCCTAACCCTAACCCTAACCCTAACCCTAACCCTAACCCTAACCCTAACCCTAACCCTAACCCTAACCCTAACCCTAACCCTAACCCTAACCCTAACCCTAACCCTAACCCTAACCCTAACCCTAACCCTAACCCTAACCCTAACCCTAACCCTAACCCTAACCCTAACCCTAACCCTAACCCTAACCCTAACCCTAACCCTAACCCTAACCCTAACCCTAACCCTAACCCTAACCCTAACCCTAACCCTAACCCTAACCCTAACCCTAACCCTAACCCTAACCCTAACCCTAACCCTAACCCTAACCCTAACCCTAACCCTAACCCTAACCCTAACCCTAACCCTAACCCTAACCCTAACCCTAACCCTAACCCTAACCCTAACCCTAACCCTAACCCTAACCCTAACCCTAACCCTAACCCTAACCCTAACCCTAACCCTAACCCTAACCCTAACCCTAACCCTAACCCTAACCCTAACCCTAACCCTAACCCTAACCCTAACCCTAACCCTAACCCTAACCCTAACCCTAACCCTAACCCTAACCCTAACCCTAACCCTAACCCTAACCCTAACCCTAACCCTAACCCTAACCCTAACCCTAACCCTAACCCTAACCCTAACCCTAACCCTAACCCTAACCCTAACCCTAACCCTAACCCTAACCCTAACCCTAACCCTAACCCTAACCCTAACCCTAACCCTAACCCTAACCCTAACCCTAACCCTAACCCTAACCCTAACCCTAACCCTAACCCTAACCCTAACCCTAACCCTAACCCTAACCCTAACCCTAACCCTAACCCTAACCCTAACCCTAACCCTAACCCTAACCCTAACCCTAACCCTAACCCTAACCCTAACCCTAACCCTAACCCTAACCCTAACCCTAACCCTAACCCTAACCCTAACCCTAACCCTAACCCTAACCCTAACCCTAACCCTAACCCTAACCCTAACCCTAACCCTAACCCTAACCCTAACCCTAACCCTAACCCTAACCCTAACCCTAACCCTAACCCTAACCCTAACCCTAACCCTAACCCTAACCCTAACCCTAACCCTAACCCTAACCCTAACCCTAACCCTAACCCTAACCCTAACCCTAACCCTAACCCTAACCCTAACCCTAACCCTAACCCTAACCCTAACCCTAACCCTAACCCTAACCCTAACCCTAACCCTAACCCTAACCCTAACCCTAACCCTAACCCTAACCCTAACCCTAACCCTAACCCTAACCCTAACCCTAACCCTAACCCTAACCCTAACCCTAACCCTAACCCTAACCCTAACCCTAACCCTAACCCTAACCCTAACCCTAACCCTAACCCTAACCCTAACCCTAACCCTAACCCTAACCCTAACCCTAACCCTAACCCTAACCCTAACCCTAACCCTAACCCTAACCCTAACCCTAACCCTAACCCTAACCCTAACCCTAACCCTAACCCTAACCCTAACCCTAACCCTAACCCTAACCCTAACCCTAACCCTAACCCTAACCCTAACCCTAACCCTAACCCTAACCCTAACCCTAACCCTAACCCTAACCCTAACCCTAACCCTAACCCTAACCCTAACCCTAACCCTAACCCTAACCCTAACCCTAACCCTAACCCTAACCCTAACCCTAACCCTAACCCTAACCCTAACCCTAACCCTAACCCTAACCCTAACCCTAACCCTAACCCTAACCCTAACCCTAACCCTAACCCTAACCCTAACCCTAACCCTAACCCTAACCCTAACCCTAACCCTAACCCTAACCCTAACCCTAACCCTAACCCTAACCCTAACCCTAACCCTAACCCTAACCCTAACCCTAACCCTAACCCTAACCCTAACCCTAACCCTAACCCTAACCCTAACCCTAACCCTAACCCTAACCCTAACCCTAACCCTAACCCTAACCCTAACCCTAACCCTAACCCTAACCCTAACCCTAACCCTAACCCTAACCCTAACCCTAACCCTAACCCTAACCCTAACCCTAACCCTAACCCTAACCCTAACCCTAACCCTAACCCTAACCCTAACCCTAACCCTAACCCTAACCCTAACCCTAACCCTAACCCTAACCCTAACCCTAACCCTAACCCTAACCCTAACCCTAACCCTAACCCTAACCCTAACCCTAACCCTAACCCTAACCCTAACCCTAACCCTAACCCTAACCCTAACCCTAACCCTAACCCTAACCCTAACCCTAACCCTAACCCTAACCCTAACCCTAACCCTAACCCTAACCCTAACCCTAACCCTAACCCTAACCCTAACCCTAACCCTAACCCTAACCCTAACCCTAACCCTAACCCTAACCCTAACCCTAACCCTAACCCTAACCCTAACCCTAACCCTAACCCTAACCCTAACCCTAACCCTAACCCTAACCCTAACCCTAACCCTAACCCTAACCCTAACCCTAACCCTAACCCTAACCCTAACCCTAACCCTAACCCTAACCCTAACCCTAACCCTAACCCTAACCCTAACCCTAACCCTAACCCTAACCCTAACCCTAACCCTAACCCTAACCCTAACCCTAACCCTAACCCTAACCCTAACCCTAACCCTAACCCTAACCCTAACCCTAACCCTAACCCTAACCCTAACCCTAACCCTAACCCTAACCCTAACCCTAACCCTAACCCTAACCCTAACCCTAACCCTAACCCTAACCCTAACCCTAACCCTAACCCTAACCCTAACCCTAACCCTAACCCTAACCCTAACCCTAACCCTAACCCTAACCCTAACCCTAACCCTAACCCTAACCCTAACCCTAACCCTAACCCTAACCCTAACCCTAACCCTAACCCTAACCCTAACCCTAACCCTAACCCTAACCCTAACCCTAACCCTAACCCTAACCCTAACCCTAACCCTAACCCTAACCCTAACCCTAACCCTAACCCTAACCCTAACCCTAACCCTAACCCTAACCCTAACCCTAACCCTAACCCTAACCCTAACCCTAACCCTAACCCTAACCCTAACCCTAACCCTAACCCTAACCCTAACCCTAACCCTAACCCTAACCCTAACCCTAACCCTAACCCTAACCCTAACCCTAACCCTAACCCTAACCCTAACCCTAACCCTAACCCTAACCCTAACCCTAACCCTAACCCTAACCCTAACCCTAACCCTAACCCTAACCCTAACCCTAACCCTAACCCTAACCCTAACCCTAACCCTAACCCTAACCCTAACCCTAACCCTAACCCTAACCCTAACCCTAACCCTAACCCTAACCCTAACCCTAACCCTAACCCTAACCCTAACCCTAACCCTAACCCTAACCCTAACCCTAACCCTAACCCTAACCCTAACCCTAACCCTAACCCTAACCCTAACCCTAACCCTAACCCTAACCCTAACCCTAACCCTAACCCTAACCCTAACCCTAACCCTAACCCTAACCCTAACCCTAACCCTAACCCTAACCCTAACCCTAACCCTAACCCTAACCCTAACCCTAACCCTAACCCTAACCCTAACCCTAACCCTAACCCTAACCCTAACCCTAACCCTAACCCTAACCCTAACCCTAACCCTAACCCTAACCCTAACCCTAACCCTAACCCTAACCCTAACCCTAACCCTAACCCTAACCCTAACCCTAACCCTAACCCTAACCCTAACCCTAACCCTAACCCTAACCCTAACCCTAACCCTAACCCTAACCCTAACCCTAACCCTAACCCTAACCCTAACCCTAACCCTAACCCTAACCCTAACCCTAACCCTAACCCTAACCCTAACCCTAACCCTAACCCTAACCCTAACCCTAACCCTAACCCTAACCCTAACCCTAACCCTAACCCTAACCCTAACCCTAACCCTAACCCTAACCCTAACCCTAACCCTAACCCTAACCCTAACCCTAACCCTAACCCTAACCCTAACCCTAACCCTAACCCTAACCCTAACCCTAACCCTAACCCTAACCCTAACCCTAACCCTAACCCTAACCCTAACCCTAACCCTAACCCTAACCCTAACCCTAACCCTAACCCTAACCCTAACCCTAACCCTAACCCTAACCCTAACCCTAACCCTAACCCTAACCCTAACCCTAACCCTAACCCTAACCCTAACCCTAACCCTAACCCTAACCCTAACCCTAACCCTAACCCTAACCCTAACCCTAACCCTAACCCTAACCCTAACCCTAACCCTAACCCTAACCCTAACCCTAACCCTAACCCTAACCCTAACCCTAACCCTAACCCTAACCCTAACCCTAACCCTAACCCTAACCCTAACCCTAACCCTAACCCTAACCCTAACCCTAACCCTAACCCTAACCCTAACCCTAACCCTAACCCTAACCCTAACCCTAACCCTAACCCTAACCCTAACCCTAACCCTAACCCTAACCCTAACCCTAACCCTAACCCTAACCCTAACCCTAACCCTAACCCTAACCCTAACCCTAACCCTAACCCTAACCCTAACCCTAACCCTAACCCTAACCCTAACCCTAACCCTAACCCTAACCCTAACCCTAACCCTAACCCTAACCCTAACCCTAACCCTAACCCTAACCCTAACCCTAACCCTAACCCTAACCCTAACCCTAACCCTAACCCTAACCCTAACCCTAACCCTAACCCTAACCCTAACCCTAACCCTAACCCTAACCCTAACCCTAACCCTAACCCTAACCCTAACCCTAACCCTAACCCTAACCCTAACCCTAACCCTAACCCTAACCCTAACCCTAACCCTAACCCTAACCCTAACCCTAACCCTAACCCTAACCCTAACCCTAACCCTAACCCTAACCCTAACCCTAACCCTAACCCTAACCCTAACCCTAACCCTAACCCTAACCCTAACCCTAACCCTAACCCTAACCCTAACCCTAACCCTAACCCTAACCCTAACCCTAACCCTAACCCTAACCCTAACCCTAACCCTAACCCTAACCCTAACCCTAACCCTAACCCTAACCCTAACCCTAACCCTAACCCTAACCCTAACCCTAACCCTAACCCTAACCCTAACCCTAACCCTAACCCTAACCCTAACCCTAACCCTAACCCTAACCCTAACCCTAACCCTAACCCTAACCCTAACCCTAACCCTAACCCTAACCCTAACCCTAACCCTAACCCTAACCCTAACCCTAACCCTAACCCTAACCCTAACCCTAACCCTAACCCTAACCCTAACCCTAACCCTAACCCTAACCCTAACCCTAACCCTAACCCTAACCCTAACCCTAACCCTAACCCTAACCCTAACCCTAACCCTAACCCTAACCCTAACCCTAACCCTAACCCTAACCCTAACCCTAACCCTAACCCTAACCCTAACCCTAACCCTAACCCTAACCCTAACCCTAACCCTAACCCTAACCCTAACCCTAACCCTAACCCTAACCCTAACCCTAACCCTAACCCTAACCCTAACCCTAACCCTAACCCTAACCCTAACCCTAACCCTAACCCTAACCCTAACCCTAACCCTAACCCTAACCCTAACCCTAACCCTAACCCTAACCCTAACCCTAACCCTAACCCTAACCCTAACCCTAACCCTAACCCTAACCCTAACCCTAACCCTAACCCTAACCCTAACCCTAACCCTAACCCTAACCCTAACCCTAACCCTAACCCTAACCCTAACCCTAACCCTAACCCTAACCCTAACCCTAACCCTAACCCTAACCCTAACCCTAACCCTAACCCTAACCCTAACCCTAACCCTAACCCTAACCCTAACCCTAACCCTAACCCTAACCCTAACCCTAACCCTAACCCTAACCCTAACCCTAACCCTAACCCTAACCCTAACCCTAACCCTAACCCTAACCCTAACCCTAACCCTAACCCTAACCCTAACCCTAACCCTAACCCTAACCCTAACCCTAACCCTAACCCTAACCCTAACCCTAACCCTAACCCTAACCCTAACCCTAACCCTAACCCTAACCCTAACCCTAACCCTAACCCTAACCCTAACCCTAACCCTAACCCTAACCCTAACCCTAACCCTAACCCTAACCCTAACCCTAACCCTAACCCTAACCCTAACCCTAACCCTAACCCTAACCCTAACCCTAACCCTAACCCTAACCCTAACCCTAACCCTAACCCTAACCCTAACCCTAACCCTAACCCTAACCCTAACCCTAACCCTAACCCTAACCCTAACCCTAACCCTAACCCTAACCCTAACCCTAACCCTAACCCTAACCCTAACCCTAACCCTAACCCTAACCCTAACCCTAACCCTAACCCTAACCCTAACCCTAACCCTAACCCTAACCCTAACCCTAACCCTAACCCTAACCCTAACCCTAACCCTAACCCTAACCCTAACCCTAACCCTAACCCTAACCCTAACCCTAACCCTAACCCTAACCCTAACCCTAACCCTAACCCTAACCCTAACCCTAACCCTAACCCTAACCCTAACCCTAACCCTAACCCTAACCCTAACCCTAACCCTAACCCTAACCCTAACCCTAACCCTAACCCTAACCCTAACCCTAACCCTAACCCTAACCCTAACCCTAACCCTAACCCTAACCCTAACCCTAACCCTAACCCTAACCCTAACCCTAACCCTAACCCTAACCCTAACCCTAACCCTAACCCTAACCCTAACCCTAACCCTAACCCTAACCCTAACCCTAACCCTAACCCTAACCCTAACCCTAACCCTAACCCTAACCCTAACCCTAACCCTAACCCTAACCCTAACCCTAACCCTAACCCTAACCCTAACCCTAACCCTAACCCTAACCCTAACCCTAACCCTAACCCTAACCCTAACCCTAACCCTAACCCTAACCCTAACCCTAACCCTAACCCTAACCCTAACCCTAACCCTAACCCTAACCCTAACCCTAACCCTAACCCTAACCCTAACCCTAACCCTAACCCTAACCCTAACCCTAACCCTAACCCTAACCCTAACCCTAACCCTAACCCTAACCCTAACCCTAACCCTAACCCTAACCCTAACCCTAACCCTAACCCTAACCCTAACCCTAACCCTAACCCTAACCCTAACCCTAACCCTAACCCTAACCCTAACCCTAACCCTAACCCTAACCCTAACCCTAACCCTAACCCTAACCCTAACCCTAACCCTAACCCTAACCCTAACCCTAACCCTAACCCTAACCCTAACCCTAACCCTAACCCTAACCCTAACCCTAACCCTAACCCTAACCCTAACCCTAACCCTAACCCTAACCCTAACCCTAACCCTAACCCTAACCCTAACCCTAACCCTAACCCTAACCCTAACCCTAACCCTAACCCTAACCCTAACCCTAACCCTAACCCTAACCCTAACCCTAACCCTAACCCTAACCCTAACCCTAACCCTAACCCTAACCCTAACCCTAACCCTAACCCTAACCCTAACCCTAACCCTAACCCTAACCCTAACCCTAACCCTAACCCTAACCCTAACCCTAACCCTAACCCTAACCCTAACCCTAACCCTAACCCTAACCCTAACCCTAACCCTAACCCTAACCCTAACCCTAACCCTAACCCTAACCCTAACCCTAACCCTAACCCTAACCCTAACCCTAACCCTAACCCTAACCCTAACCCTAACCCTAACCCTAACCCTAACCCTAACCCTAACCCTAACCCTAACCCTAACCCTAACCCTAACCCTAACCCTAACCCTAACCCTAACCCTAACCCTAACCCTAACCCTAACCCTAACCCTAACCCTAACCCTAACCCTAACCCTAACCCTAACCCTAACCCTAACCCTAACCCTAACCCTAACCCTAACCCTAACCCTAACCCTAACCCTAACCCTAACCCTAACCCTAACCCTAACCCTAACCCTAACCCTAACCCTAACCCTAACCCTAACCCTAACCCTAACCCTAACCCTAACCCTAACCCTAACCCTAACCCTAACCCTAACCCTAACCCTAACCCTAACCCTAACCCTAACCCTAACCCTAACCCTAACCCTAACCCTAACCCTAACCCTAACCCTAACCCTAACCCTAACCCTAACCCTAACCCTAACCCTAACCCTAACCCTAACCCTAACCCTAACCCTAACCCTAACCCTAACCCTAACCCTAACCCTAACCCTAACCCTAACCCTAACCCTAACCCTAACCCTAACCCTAACCCTAACCCTAACCCTAACCCTAACCCTAACCCTAACCCTAACCCTAACCCTAACCCTAACCCTAACCCTAACCCTAACCCTAACCCTAACCCTAACCCTAACCCTAACCCTAACCCTAACCCTAACCCTAACCCTAACCCTAACCCTAACCCTAACCCTAACCCTAACCCTAACCCTAACCCTAACCCTAACCCTAACCCTAACCCTAACCCTAACCCTAACCCTAACCCTAACCCTAACCCTAACCCTAACCCTAACCCTAACCCTAACCCTAACCCTAACCCTAACCCTAACCCTAACCCTAACCCTAACCCTAACCCTAACCCTAACCCTAACCCTAACCCTAACCCTAACCCTAACCCTAACCCTAACCCTAACCCTAACCCTAACCCTAACCCTAACCCTAACCCTAACCCTAACCCTAACCCTAACCCTAACCCTAACCCTAACCCTAACCCTAACCCTAACCCTAACCCTAACCCTAACCCTAACCCTAACCCTAACCCTAACCCTAACCCTAACCCTAACCCTAACCCTAACCCTAACCCTAACCCTAACCCTAACCCTAACCCTAACCCTAACCCTAACCCTAACCCTAACCCTAACCCTAACCCTAACCCTAACCCTAACCCTAACCCTAACCCTAACCCTAACCCTAACCCTAACCCTAACCCTAACCCTAACCCTAACCCTAACCCTAACCCTAACCCTAACCCTAACCCTAACCCTAACCCTAACCCTAACCCTAACCCTAACCCTAACCCTAACCCTAACCCTAACCCTAACCCTAACCCTAACCCTAACCCTAACCCTAACCCTAACCCTAACCCTAACCCTAACCCTAACCCTAACCCTAACCCTAACCCTAACCCTAACCCTAACCCTAACCCTAACCCTAACCCTAACCCTAACCCTAACCCTAACCCTAACCCTAACCCTAACCCTAACCCTAACCCTAACCCTAACCCTAACCCTAACCCTAACCCTAACCCTAACCCTAACCCTAACCCTAACCCTAACCCTAACCCTAACCCTAACCCTAACCCTAACCCTAACCCTAACCCTAACCCTAACCCTAACCCTAACCCTAACCCTAACCCTAACCCTAACCCTAACCCTAACCCTAACCCTAACCCTAACCCTAACCCTAACCCTAACCCTAACCCTAACCCTAACCCTAACCCTAACCCTAACCCTAACCCTAACCCTAACCCTAACCCTAACCCTAACCCTAACCCTAACCCTAACCCTAACCCTAACCCTAACCCTAACCCTAACCCTAACCCTAACCCTAACCCTAACCCTAACCCTAACCCTAACCCTAACCCTAACCCTAACCCTAACCCTAACCCTAACCCTAACCCTAACCCTAACCCTAACCCTAACCCTAACCCTAACCCTAACCCTAACCCTAACCCTAACCCTAACCCTAACCCTAACCCTAACCCTAACCCTAACCCTAACCCTAACCCTAACCCTAACCCTAACCCTAACCCTAACCCTAACCCTAACCCTAACCCTAACCCTAACCCTAACCCTAACCCTAACCCTAACCCTAACCCTAACCCTAACCCTAACCCTAACCCTAACCCTAACCCTAACCCTAACCCTAACCCTAACCCTAACCCTAACCCTAACCCTAACCCTAACCCTAACCCTAACCCTAACCCTAACCCTAACCCTAACCCTAACCCTAACCCTAACCCTAACCCTAACCCTAACCCTAACCCTAACCCTAACCCTAACCCTAACCCTAACCCTAACCCTAACCCTAACCCTAACCCTAACCCTAACCCTAACCCTAACCCTAACCCTAACCCTAACCCTAACCCTAACCCTAACCCTAACCCTAACCCTAACCCTAACCCTAACCCTAACCCTAACCCTAACCCTAACCCTAACCCTAACCCTAACCCTAACCCTAACCCTAACCCTAACCCTAACCCTAACCCTAACCCTAACCCTAACCCTAACCCTAACCCTAACCCTAACCCTAACCCTAACCCTAACCCTAACCCTAACCCTAACCCTAACCCTAACCCTAACCCTAACCCTAACCCTAACCCTAACCCTAACCCTAACCCTAACCCTAACCCTAACCCTAACCCTAACCCTAACCCTAACCCTAACCCTAACCCTAACCCTAACCCTAACCCTAACCCTAACCCTAACCCTAACCCTAACCCTAACCCTAACCCTAACCCTAACCCTAACCCTAACCCTAACCCTAACCCTAACCCTAACCCTAACCCTAACCCTAACCCTAACCCTAACCCTAACCCTAACCCTAACCCTAACCCTAACCCTAACCCTAACCCTAACCCTAACCCTAACCCTAACCCTAACCCTAACCCTAACCCTAACCCTAACCCTAACCCTAACCCTAACCCTAACCCTAACCCTAACCCTAACCCTAACCCTAACCCTAACCCTAACCCTAACCCTAACCCTAACCCTAACCCTAACCCTAACCCTAACCCTAACCCTAACCCTAACCCTAACCCTAACCCTAACCCTAACCCTAACCCTAACCCTAACCCTAACCCTAACCCTAACCCTAACCCTAACCCTAACCCTAACCCTAACCCTAACCCTAACCCTAACCCTAACCCTAACCCTAACCCTAACCCTAACCCTAACCCTAACCCTAACCCTAACCCTAACCCTAACCCTAACCCTAACCCTAACCCTAACCCTAACCCTAACCCTAACCCTAACCCTAACCCTAACCCTAACCCTAACCCTAACCCTAACCCTAACCCTAACCCTAACCCTAACCCTAACCCTAACCCTAACCCTAACCCTAACCCTAACCCTAACCCTAACCCTAACCCTAACCCTAACCCTAACCCTAACCCTAACCCTAACCCTAACCCTAACCCTAACCCTAACCCTAACCCTAACCCTAACCCTAACCCTAACCCTAACCCTAACCCTAACCCTAACCCTAACCCTAACCCTAACCCTAACCCTAACCCTAACCCTAACCCTAACCCTAACCCTAACCCTAACCCTAACCCTAACCCTAACCCTAACCCTAACCCTAACCCTAACCCTAACCCTAACCCTAACCCTAACCCTAACCCTAACCCTAACCCTAACCCTAACCCTAACCCTAACCCTAACCCTAACCCTAACCCTAACCCTAACCCTAACCCTAACCCTAACCCTAACCCTAACCCTAACCCTAACCCTAACCCTAACCCTAACCCTAACCCTAACCCTAACCCTAACCCTAACCCTAACCCTAACCCTAACCCTAACCCTAACCCTAACCCTAACCCTAACCCTAACCCTAACCCTAACCCTAACCCTAACCCTAACCCTAACCCTAACCCTAACCCTAACCCTAACCCTAACCCTAACCCTAACCCTAACCCTAACCCTAACCCTAACCCTAACCCTAACCCTAACCCTAACCCTAACCCTAACCCTAACCCTAACCCTAACCCTAACCCTAACCCTAACCCTAACCCTAACCCTAACCCTAACCCTAACCCTAACCCTAACCCTAACCCTAACCCTAACCCTAACCCTAACCCTAACCCTAACCCTAACCCTAACCCTAACCCTAACCCTAACCCTAACCCTAACCCTAACCCTAACCCTAACCCTAACCCTAACCCTAACCCTAACCCTAACCCTAACCCTAACCCTAACCCTAACCCTAACCCTAACCCTAACCCTAACCCTAACCCTAACCCTAACCCTAACCCTAACCCTAACCCTAACCCTAACCCTAACCCTAACCCTAACCCTAACCCTAACCCTAACCCTAACCCTAACCCTAACCCTAACCCTAACCCTAACCCTAACCCTAACCCTAACCCTAACCCTAACCCTAACCCTAACCCTAACCCTAACCCTAACCCTAACCCTAACCCTAACCCTAACCCTAACCCTAACCCTAACCCTAACCCTAACCCTAACCCTAACCCTAACCCTAACCCTAACCCTAACCCTAACCCTAACCCTAACCCTAACCCTAACCCTAACCCTAACCCTAACCCTAACCCTAACCCTAACCCTAACCCTAACCCTAACCCTAACCCTAACCCTAACCCTAACCCTAACCCTAACCCTAACCCTAACCCTAACCCTAACCCTAACCCTAACCCTAACCCTAACCCTAACCCTAACCCTAACCCTAACCCTAACCCTAACCCTAACCCTAACCCTAACCCTAACCCTAACCCTAACCCTAACCCTAACCCTAACCCTAACCCTAACCCTAACCCTAACCCTAACCCTAACCCTAACCCTAACCCTAACCCTAACCCTAACCCTAACCCTAACCCTAACCCTAACCCTAACCCTAACCCTAACCCTAACCCTAACCCTAACCCTAACCCTAACCCTAACCCTAACCCTAACCCTAACCCTAACCCTAACCCTAACCCTAACCCTAACCCTAACCCTAACCCTAACCCTAACCCTAACCCTAACCCTAACCCTAACCCTAACCCTAACCCTAACCCTAACCCTAACCCTAACCCTAACCCTAACCCTAACCCTAACCCTAACCCTAACCCTAACCCTAACCCTCTAACCCTAACCCTTACCCTAACCCTAACCCTAACCCTAACCCTAACCCTAACCCTAACCCTAACCCTAACCCTAACCCTAACCCTAACCCTAACCCTAACCCTAACCCTAACCCTAACCCTAACCCTTACCCTAACCCTTACCCTAACCCTAACCCTAACCCTAACCCTAACCCTAACCCTAACCCTAACCCTAACCCTTACCCTAACCCTAACCCTAACCCTAACCCTAACCCTAACCCTAACCCTAACCCTTACCCTAACCCTAACCCTAACCCTAACCCTAACCCTAACCCTAACCCTAACCCTAACCCTAACCCTAACCCTAACCCTAACCCTAACCCTAACCCTAACCCTAACCCTAACCCTAACCCTAACCCTAACCCTAACCCTAACCCTAACCCTAACCCTAACCCTAACCCTAACCCTAACCCTAACCCTAACCCTAACCCTAACCCTAACCCTAACCCTAACCCTAACCCTAACCCTAACCCTAACCCTAACCCTAACCCTAACCCTAACCCTAACCCTAACCCTAACCCTAACCCTAACCCTAACCCTAACCCTAACCCTAACCCTAACCCTAACCCTAACCCTAACCCTAACCCTAACCCTAACCCTAACCCTAACCCTAACCCTAACCCTAACCCTAACCCTAACCCTAACCCTAACCCTAACCCTAACCCTAACCCTAACCCTAACCCTAACCCTAACCCTAACCCTAACCCTAACCCTAACCCTAACCCTAACCCTAACCCTAACCCTAACCCTAACCCTAACCCTAACCCTAACCCTAACCCTAACCCTAACCCTAACCCTAACCCTAACCCTAACCCTAACCCTAACCCTAACCCTAACCCTAACCCTAACCCTAACCCTAACCCTAACCCTAACCCTAACCCTAACCCTAACCCTAACCCTAACCCTAACCCTAACCCTAACCCTAACCCTAACCCTAACCCTAACCCTAACCCTAACCCTAACCCTAACCCTAACCCTAACCCTAACCCTAACCCTAACCCTAACCCTAACCCTAACCCTAACCCTAACCCTAACCCTAACCCTAACCCTAACCCTAACCCTAACCCTAACCCTAACCCTAACCCTAACCCTAACCCTAACCCTAACCCTAACCCTAACCCTAACCCTAACCCTAACCCTAACCCTAACCCTAACCCTAACCCTAACCCTAACCCTAACCCTAACCCTAACCCTAACCCTAACCCTAACCCTAACCCTAACCCTAACCCTAACCCTAACCCTAACCCTAACCCTAACCCTAACCCTAACCCTAACCCTAACCCTAACCCTAACCCTAACCCTAACCCTAACCCTAACCCTAACCCTAACCCTAACCCTAACCCTAACCCTAACCCTAACCCTAACCCTAACCCTAACCCTAACCCTAACCCTAACCCTAACCCTAACCCTAACCCTAACCCTAACCCTAACCCTAACCCTAACCCTAACCCTAACCCTAACCCTAACCCTAACCCTAACCCTAACCCTAACCCTAACCCTAACCCTAACCCTAACCCTAACCCTAACCCTAACCCTAACCCTAACCCTAACCCTAACCCTAACCCTAACCCTAACCCTAACCCTAACCCTAACCCTAACCCTAACCCTAACCCTAACCCTAACCCTAACCCTAACCCTAACCCTAACCCTAACCCTAACCCTAACCCTAACCCTAACCCTAACCCTAACCCTAACCCTAACCCTAACCCTAACCCTAACCCTAACCCTAACCCTAACCCTAACCCTAACCCTAACCCTAACCCTAACCCTAACCCTAACCCTAACCCTAACCCTAACCCTAACCCTAACCCTAACCCTAACCCTAACCCTAACCCTAACCCTAACCCTAACCCTAACCCTAACCCTAACCCTAACCCTAACCCTAACCCTAACCCTAACCCTAACCCTAACCCTAACCCTAACCCTAACCCTAACCCTAACCCTAACCCTAACCCTAACCCTAACCCTAACCCTAACCCTAACCCTAACCCTAACCCTAACCCTAACCCTAACCCTAACCCTAACCCTAACCCTAACCCTAACCCTAACCCTAACCCTAACCCTAACCCTAACCCTAACCCTAACCCTAACCCTAACCCTAACCCTAACCCTAACCCTAACCCTAACCCTAACCCTAACCCTAACCCTAACCCTAACCCTAACCCTAACCCTAACCCTAACCCTAACCCTAACCCTAACCCTAACCCTAACCCTAACCCTAACCCTAACCCTAACCCTAACCCTAACCCTAACCCTAACCCTAACCCTAACCCTAACCCTAACCCTAACCCTAACCCTAACCCTAACCCTAACCCTAACCCTAACCCTAACCCTAACCCTAACCCTAACCCTAACCCTAACCCTAACCCTAACCCTAACCCTAACCCTAACCCTAACCCTAACCCTAACCCTAACCCTAACCCTAACCCTAACCCTAACCCTAACCCTAACCCTAACCCTAACCCTAACCCTAACCCTAACCCTAACCCTAACCCTAACCCTAACCCTAACCCTAACCCTAACCCTAACCCTAACCCTAACCCTAACCCTAACCCTAACCCTAACCCTAACCCTAACCCTAACCCTAACCCTAACCCTAACCCTAACCCTAACCCTAACCCTAACCCTAACCCTAACCCTAACCCTAACCCTAACCCTAACCCTAACCCTAACCCTAACCCTAACCCTAACCCTAACCCTAACCCTAACCCTAACCCTAACCCTAACCCTAACCCTAACCCTAACCCTAACCCTAACCCTAACCCTAACCCTAACCCTAACCCTAACCCTAACCCTAACCCTAACCCTAACCCTAACCCTAACCCTAACCCTAACCCTAACCCTAACCCTAACCCTAACCCTAACCCTAACCCTAACCCTAACCCTAACCCTAACCCTAACCCTACTAACCCTAACCCTAACCCTAACCCTAACCCTAACCCTAACCCTAACCCTAACCCTAACCCTAACCCTAACCCTAACCCTAACCCTAACCCTAACCCTAACCCTAACCCTAACCCTAACCCTAACCCTAACCCTAACCCTAACCCTAACCCTAACCCTAACCCTAACCCTAACCCTAACCCTAACCCTAACCCTAACCCTAACCCTAACCCTAACCCTAACCCTAACCCTAACCCTAACCCTAACCCTAACCCTAACCCTAACCCTAACCCTAACCCTAACCCTAACCCTAACCCTAACCCTAACCCTAACCCTAACCCTAACCCTAACCCTAACCCTAACCCTAACCCTAACCCTAACCCTAACCCTAACCCTAACCCTAACCCTAACCCTAACCCTAACCCTAACCCTAACCCTAACCCTAACCCTAACCCTAACCCTAACCCTAACCCTAACCCTAACCCTAACCCTAACCCTAACCCTAACCCTAACCCTAACCCTAACCCTAACCCTAACCCTAACCCTAACCCTAACCCTAACCCTAACCCTAACCCTAACCCTAACCCTAACCCTAACCCTAACCCTAACCCTAACCCTAACCCTAACCCTAACCCTAACCCTAACCCTAACCCTAACCCTAACCCTAACCCTAACCCTAACCCTAACCCTAACCCTAACCCTAACCCTAACCCTAACCCTAACCCTAACCCTAACCCTAACCCTAACCCTAACCCTAACCCTAACCCTAACCCTAACCCTAACCCTAACCCTAACCCTAACCCTAACCCTAACCCTAACCCTAACCCTAACCCTAACCCTAACCCTAACCCTAACCCTAACCCTAACCCTAACCCTAACCCTAACCCTAACCCTAACCCTAACCCTAACCCTAACCCTAACCCTAACCCTAACCCTAACCCTAACCCTAACCCTAACCCTAACCCTAACCCTAACCCTAACCCTAACCCTAACCCTAACCCTAACCCTAACCCTAACCCTAACCCTAACCCTAACCCTAACCCTAACCCTAACCCTAACCCTAACCCTAACCCTAACCCTAACCCTAACCCTAACCCTAACCCTAACCCTAACCCTAACCCTAACCCTAACCCTAACCCTAACCCTAACCCTAACCCTAACCCTAACCCTAACCCTAACCCTAACCCTAACCCTAACCCTAACCCTAACCCTAACCCTAACCCTAACCCTAACCCTAACCCTAACCCTAACCCTAACCCTAACCCTAACCCTAACCCTAACCCTAACCCTAACCCTAACCCTAACCCTAACCCTAACCCTAACCCTAACCCTAACCCTAACCCTAACCCTAACCCTAACCCTAACCCTAACCCTAACCCTAACCCTAACCCTAACCCTAACCCTAACCCTAACCCTAACCCTAACCCTAACCCTAACCCTAACCCTAACCCTAACCCTAACCCTAACCCTAACCCTAACCCTAACCCTAACCCTAACCCTAACCCTAACCCTAACCCTAACCCTAACCCTAACCCTAACCCTAACCCTAACCCTAACCCTAACCCTAACCCTAACCCTAACCCTAACCCTAACCCTAACCCTAACCCTAACCCTAACCCTAACCCTAACCCTAACCCTAACCCTAACCCTAACCCTAACCCTAACCCTAACCCTAACCCTAACCCTAACCCTAACCCTAACCCTAACCCTAACCCTAACCCTAACCCTAACCCTAACCCTAACCCTAACCCTAACCCTAACCCTAACCCTAACCCTAACCCTAACCCTAACCCTAACCCTAACCCTAACCCTAACCCTAACCCTAACCCTAACCCTAACCCTAACCCTAACCCTAACCCTAACCCTAACCCTAACCCTAACCCTAACCCTAACCCTAACCCTAACCCTAACCCTAACCCTAACCCTAACCCTAACCCTAACCCTAACCCTAACCCTAACCCTAACCCTAACCCTAACCCTAACCCTAACCCTAACCCTAACCCTAACCCTAACCCTAACCCTAACCCTAACCCTAACCCTAACCCTAACCCTAACCCTAACCCTAACCCTAACCCTAACCCTAACCCTAACCCTAACCCTAACCCTAACCCTAACCCTAACCCTAACCCTAACCCTAACCCTAACCCTAACCCTAACCCTAACCCTAACCCTAACCCTAACCCTAACCCTAACCCTAACCCTAACCCTAACCCTAACCCTAACCCTAACCCTAACCCTAACCCTAACCCTAACCCTAACCCTAACCCTAACCCTAACCCTAACCCTAACCCTAACCCTAACCCTAACCCTAACCCTAACCCTAACCCTAACCCTAACCCTAACCCTAACCCTAACCCTAACCCTAACCCTAACCCTAACCCTAACCCTAACCCTAACCCTAACCCTAACCCTAACCCTAACCCTAACCCTAACCCTAACCCTAACCCTAACCCTAACCCTAACCCTAACCCTAACCCTAACCCTAACCCTAACCCTAACCCTAACCCTAACCCTAACCCTAACCCTAACCCTAACCCTAACCCTAACCCTAACCCTAACCCTAACCCTAACCCTAACCCTAACCCTAACCCTAACCCTAACCCTAACCCTAACCCTAACCCTAACCCTAACCCTAACCCTAACCCTAACCCTAACCCTAACCCTAACCCTAACCCTAACCCTAACCCTAACCCTAACCCTAACCCTAACCCTAACCCTAACCCTAACCCTAACCCTAACCCTAACCCTAACCCTAACCCTAACCCTAACCCTAACCCTAACCCTAACCCTAACCCTAACCCTAACCCTAACCCTAACCCTAACCCTAACCCTAACCCTAACCCTAACCCTAACCCTAACCCTAACCCTAACCCTAACCCTAACCCTAACCCTAACCCTAACCCTAACCCTAACCCTAACCCTAACCCTAACCCTAACCCTAACCCTAACCCTAACCCTAACCCTAACCCTAACCCTAACCCTAACCCTAACCCTAACCCTAACCCTAACCCTAACCCTAACCCTAACCCTAACCCTAACCCTAACCCTAACCCTAACCCTAACCCTAACCCTAACCCTAACCCTAACCCTAACCCTAACCCTAACCCTAACCCTAACCCTAACCCTAACCCTAACCCTAACCCTAACCCTAACCCTAACCCTAACCCTAACCCTAACCCTAACCCTAACCCTAACCCTAACCCTAACCCTAACCCTAACCCTAACCCTAACCCTAACCCTAACCCTAACCCTAACCCTAACCCTAACCCTAACCCTAACCCTAACCCTAACCCTAACCCTAACCCTAACCCTAACCCTAACCCTAACCCTAACCCTAACCCTAACCCTAACCCTAACCCTAACCCTAACCCTAACCCTAACCCTAACCCTAACCCTAACCCTAACCCTAACCCTAACCCTAACCCTAACCCTAACCCTAACCCTAACCCTAACCCTAACCCTAACCCTAACCCTAACCCTAACCCTAACCCTAACCCTAACCCTAACCCTAACCCTAACCCTAACCCTAACCCTAACCCTAACCCTAACCCTAACCCTAACCCTAACCCTAACCCTAACCCTAACCCTAACCCTAACCCTAACCCTAACCCTAACCCTAACCCTAACCCTAACCCTAACCCTAACCCTAACCCTAACCCTAACCCTAACCCTAACCCTAACCCTAACCCTAACCCTAACCCTAACCCTAACCCTAACCCTAACCCTAACCCTAACCCTAACCCTAACCCTAACCCTAACCCTAACCCTAACCCTAACCCTAACCCTAACCCTAACCCTAACCCTAACCCTAACCCTAACCCTAACCCTAACCCTAACCCTAACCCTAACCCTAACCCTAACCCTAACCCTAACCCTAACCCTAACCCTAACCCTAACCCTAACCCTAACCCTAACCCTAACCCTAACCCTAACCCTAACCCTAACCCTAACCCTAACCCTAACCCTAACCCTAACCCTAACCCTAACCCTAACCCTAACCCTAACCCTAACCCTAACCCTAACCCTAACCCTAACCCTAACCCTAACCCTAACCCTAACCCTAACCCTAACCCTAACCCTAACCCTAACCCTAACCCTAACCCTAACCCTAACCCTAACCCTAACCCTAACCCTAACCCTAACCCTAACCCTAACCCTAACCCTAACCCTAACCCTAACCCTAACCCTAACCCTAACCCTAACCCTAACCCTAACCCTAACCCTAACCCTAACCCTAACCCTAACCCTAACCCTAACCCTAACCCTAACCCTAACCCTAACCCTAACCCTAACCCTAACCCTAACCCTAACCCTAACCCTAACCCTAACCCTAACCCTAACCCTAACCCTAACCCTAACCCTAACCCTAACCCTAACCCTAACCCTAACCCTAACCCTAACCCTAACCCTAACCCTAACCCTAACCCTAACCCTAACCCTAACCCTAACCCTAACCCTAACCCTAACCCTAACCCTAACCCTAACCCTAACCCTAACCCTAACCCTAACCCTAACCCTAACCCTAACCCTAACCCTAACCCTAACCCTAACCCTAACCCTAACCCTAACCCTAACCCTAACCCTAACCCTAACCCTAACCCTAACCCTAACCCTAACCCTAACCCTAACCCTAACCCTAACCCTAACCCTAACCCTAACCCTAACCCTAACCCTAACCCTAACCCTAACCCTAACCCTAACCCTAACCCTAACCCTAACCCTAACCCTAACCCTAACCCTAACCCTAACCCTAACCCTAACCCTAACCCTAACCCTAACCCTAACCCTAACCCTAACCCTAACCCTAACCCTAACCCTAACCCTAACCCTAACCCTAACCCTAACCCTAACCCTAACCCTAACCCTAACCCTAACCCTAACCCTAACCCTAACCCTAACCCTAACCCTAACCCTAACCCTAACCCTAACCCTAACCCTAACCCTAACCCTAACCCTAACCCTAACCCTAACCCTAACCCTAACCCTAACCCTAACCCTAACCCTAACCCTAACCCTAACCCTAACCCTAACCCTAACCCTAACCCTAACCCTAACCCTAACCCTAACCCTAACCCTAACCCTAACCCTAACCCTAACCCTAACCCTAACCCTAACCCTAACCCTAACCCTAACCCTAACCCTAACCCTAACCCTAACCCTAACCCTAACCCTAACCCTAACCCTAACCCTAACCCTAACCCTAACCCTAACCCTAACCCTAACCCTAACCCTAACCCTAACCCTAACCCTAACCCTAACCCTAACCCTAACCCTAACCCTAACCCTAACCCTAACCCTAACCCTAACCCTAACCCTAACCCTAACCCTAACCCTAACCCTAACCCTAACCCTAACCCTAACCCTAACCCTAACCCTAACCCTAACCCTAACCCTAACCCTAACCCTAACCCTAACCCTAACCCTAACCCTAACCCTAACCCTAACCCTAACCCTAACCCTAACCCTAACCCTAACCCTAACCCTAACCCTAACCCTAACCCTAACCCTAACCCTAACCCTAACCCTAACCCTAACCCTAACCCTAACCCTAACCCTAACCCTAACCCTAACCCTAACCCTAACCCTAACCCTAACCCTAACCCTAACCCTAACCCTAACCCTAACCCTAACCCTAACCCTAACCCTAACCCTAACCCTAACCCTAACCCTAACCCTAACCCTAACCCTAACCCTAACCCTAACCCTAACCCTAACCCTAACCCTAACCCTAACCCTAACCCTAACCCTAACCCTAACCCTAACCCTAACCCTAACCCTAACCCTAACCCTAACCCTAACCCTAACCCTAACCCTAACCCTAACCCTAACCCTAACCCTAACCCTAACCCTAACCCTAACCCTAACCCTAACCCTAACCCTAACCCTAACCCTAACCCTAACCCTAACCCTAACCCTAACCCTAACCCTAACCCTAACCCTAACCCTAACCCTAACCCTAACCCTAACCCTAACCCTAACCCTAACCCTAACCCTAACCCTAACCCTAACCCTAACCCTAACCCTAACCCTAACCCTAACCCTAACCCTAACCCTAACCCTAACCCTAACCCTAACCCTAACCCTAACCCTAACCCTAACCCTAACCCTAACCCTAACCCTAACCCTAACCCTAACCCTAACCCTAACCCTAACCCTAACCCTAACCCTAACCCTAACCCTAACCCTAACCCTAACCCTAACCCTAACCCTAACCCTAACCCTAACCCTAACCCTAACCCTAACCCTAACCCTAACCCTAACCCTAACCCTAACCCTAACCCTAACCCTAACCCTAACCCTAACCCTAACCCTAACCCTAACCCTAACCCTAACCCTAACCCTAACCCTAACCCTAACCCTAACCCTAACCCTAACCCTAACCCTAACCCTAACCCTAACCCTAACCCTAACCCTAACCCTAACCCTAACCCTAACCCTAACCCTAACCCTAACCCTAACCCTAACCCTAACCCTAACCCTAACCCTAACCCTAACCCTAACCCTAACCCTAACCCTAACCCTAACCCTAACCCTAACCCTAACCCTAACCCTAACCCTAACCCTAACCCTAACCCTAACCCTAACCCTAACCCTAACCCTAACCCTAACCCTAACCCTAACCCTAACCCTAACCCTAACCCTAACCCTAACCCTAACCCTAACCCTAACCCTAACCCTAACCCTAACCCTAACCCTAACCCTAACCCTAACCCTAACCCTAACCCTAACCCTAACCCTAACCCTAACCCTAACCCTAACCCTAACCCTAACCCTAACCCTAACCCTAACCCTAACCCTAACCCTAACCCTAACCCTAACCCTAACCCTAACCCTAACCCTAACCCTAACCCTAACCCTAACCCTAACCCTAACCCTAACCCTAACCCTAACCCTAACCCTAACCCTAACCCTAACCCTAACCCTAACCCTAACCCTAACCCTAACCCTAACCCTAACCCTAACCCTAACCCTAACCCTAACCCTAACCCTAACCCTAACCCTAACCCTAACCCTAACCCTAACCCTAACCCTAACCCTAACCCTAACCCTAACCCTAACCCTAACCCTAACCCTAACCCTAACCCTAACCCTAACCCTAACCCTAACCCTAACCCTAACCCTAACCCTAACCCTAACCCTAACCCTAACCCTAACCCTAACCCTAACCCTAACCCTAACCCTAACCCTAACCCTAACCCTAACCCTAACCCTAACCCTAACCCTAACCCTAACCCTAACCCTAACCCTAACCCTAACCCTAACCCTAACCCTAACCCTAACCCTAACCCTAACCCTAACCCTAACCCTAACCCTAACCCTAACCCTAACCCTAACCCTAACCCTAACCCTAACCCTAACCCTAACCCTAACCCTAACCCTAACCCTAACCCTAACCCTAACCCTAACCCTAACCCTAACCCTAACCCTAACCCTAACCCTAACCCTAACCCTAACCCTAACCCTAACCCTAACCCTAACCCTAACCCTAACCCTAACCCTAACCCTAACCCTAACCCTAACCCTAACCCTAACCCTAACCCTAACCCTAACCCTAACCCTAACCCTAACCCTAACCCTAACCCTAACCCTAACCCTAACCCTAACCCTAACCCTAACCCTAACCCTAACCCTAACCCTAACCCTAACCCTAACCCTAACCCTAACCCTAACCCTAACCCTAACCCTAACCCTAACCCTAACCCTAACCCTAACCCTAACCCTAACCCTAACCCTAACCCTAACCCTAACCCTAACCCTAACCCTAACCCTAACCCTAACCCTAACCCTAACCCTAACCCTAACCCTAACCCTAACCCTAACCCTAACCCTAACCCTAACCCTAACCCTAACCCTAACCCTAACCCTAACCCTAACCCTAACCCTAACCCTAACCCTAACCCTAACCCTAACCCTAACCCTAACCCTAACCCTAACCCTAACCCTAACCCTAACCCTAACCCTAACCCTAACCCTAACCCTAACCCTAACCCTAACCCTAACCCTAACCCTAACCCTAACCCTAACCCTAACCCTAACCCTAACCCTAACCCTAACCCTAACCCTAACCCTAACCCTAACCCTAACCCTAACCCTAACCCTAACCCTAACCCTAACCCTAACCCTAACCCTAACCCTAACCCTAACCCTAACCCTAACCCTAACCCTAACCCTAACCCTAACCCTAACCCTAACCCTAACCCTAACCCTAACCCTAACCCTAACCCTAACCCTAACCCTAACCCTAACCCTAACCCTAACCCTAACCCTAACCCTAACCCTAACCCTAACCCTAACCCTAACCCTAACCCTAACCCTAACCCTAACCCTAACCCTAACCCTAACCCTAACCCTAACCCTAACCCTAACCCTAACCCTAACCCTAACCCTAACCCTAACCCTAACCCTAACCCTAACCCTAACCCTAACCCTAACCCTAACCCTAACCCTAACCCTAACCCTAACCCTAACCCTAACCCTAACCCTAACCCTAACCCTAACCCTAACCCTAACCCTAACCCTAACCCTAACCCTAACCCTAACCCTAACCCTAACCCTAACCCTAACCCTAACCCTAACCCTAACCCTAACCCTAACCCTAACCCTAACCCTAACCCTAACCCTAACCCTAACCCTAACCCTAACCCTAACCCTAACCCTAACCCTAACCCTAACCCTAACCCTAACCCTAACCCTAACCCTAACCCTAACCCTAACCCTAACCCTAACCCTAACCCTAACCCTAACCCTAACCCTAACCCTAACCCTAACCCTAACCCTAACCCTAACCCTAACCCTAACCCTAACCCTAACCCTAACCCTAACCCTAACCCTAACCCTAACCCTAACCCTAACCCTAACCCTAACCCTAACCCTAACCCTAACCCTAACCCTAACCCTAACCCTAACCCTAACCCTAACCCTAACCCTAACCCTAACCCTAACCCTAACCCTAACCCTAACCCTAACCCTAACCCTAACCCTAACCCTAACCCTAACCCTAACCCTAACCCTAACCCTAACCCTAACCCTAACCCTAACCCTAACCCTAACCCTAACCCTAACCCTAACCCTAACCCTAACCCTAACCCTAACCCTAACCCTAACCCTAACCCTAACCCTAACCCTAACCCTAACCCTAACCCTAACCCTAACCCTAACCCTAACCCTAACCCTAACCCTAACCCTAACCCTAACCCTAACCCTAACCCTAACCCTAACCCTAACCCTAACCCTAACCCTAACCCTAACCCTAACCCTAACCCTAACCCTAACCCTAACCCTAACCCTAACCCTAACCCTAACCCTAACCCTAACCCTAACCCTAACCCTAACCCTAACCCTAACCCTAACCCTAACCCTAACCCTAACCCTAACCCTAACCCTAACCCTAACCCTAACCCTAACCCTAACCCTAACCCTAACCCTAACCCTAACCCTAACCCTAACCCTAACCCTAACCCTAACCCTAACCCTAACCCTAACCCTAACCCTAACCCTAACCCTAACCCTAACCCTAACCCTAACCCTAACCCTAACCCTAACCCTAACCCTAACCCTAACCCTAACCCTAACCCTAACCCTAACCCTAACCCTAACCCTAACCCTAACCCTAACCCTAACCCTAACCCTAACCCTAACCCTAACCCTAACCCTAACCCTAACCCTAACCCTAACCCTAACCCTAACCCTAACCCTAACCCTAACCCTAACCCTAACCCTAACCCTAACCCTAACCCTAACCCTAACCCTAACCCTAACCCTAACCCTAACCCTAACCCTAACCCTAACCCTAACCCTAACCCTAACCCTAACCCTAACCCTAACCCTAACCCTAACCCTAACCCTAACCCTAACCCTAACCCTAACCCTAACCCTAACCCTAACCCTAACCCTAACCCTAACCCTAACCCTAACCCTAACCCTAACCCTAACCCTAACCCTAACCCTAACCCTAACCCTAACCCTAACCCTAACCCTAACCCTAACCCTAACCCTAACCCTAACCCTAACCCTAACCCTAACCCTAACCCTAACCCTAACCCTAACCCTAACCCTAACCCTAACCCTAACCCTAACCCTAACCCTAACCCTAACCCTAACCCTAACCCTAACCCTAACCCTAACCCTAACCCTAACCCTAACCCTAACCCTAACCCTAACCCTAACCCTAACCCTAACCCTAACCCTAACCCTAACCCTAACCCTAACCCTAACCCTAACCCTAACCCTAACCCTAACCCTAACCCTAACCCTAACCCTAACCCTAACCCTAACCCTAACCCTAACCCTAACCCTAACCCTAACCCTAACCCTAACCCTAACCCTAACCCTAACCCTAACCCTAACCCTAACCCTAACCCTAACCCTAACCCTAACCCTAACCCTAACCCTAACCCTAACCCTAACCCTAACCCTAACCCTAACCCTAACCCTAACCCTAACCCTAACCCTAACCCTAACCCTAACCCTAACCCTAACCCTAACCCTAACCCTAACCCTAACCCTAACCCTAACCCTAACCCTAACCCTAACCCTAACCCTAACCCTAACCCTAACCCTAACCCTAACCCTAACCCTAACCCTAACCCTAACCCTAACCCTAACCCTAACCCTAACCCTAACCCTAACCCTAACCCTAACCCTAACCCTAACCCTAACCCTAACCCTAACCCTAACCCTAACCCTAACCCTAACCCTAACCCTAACCCTAACCCTAACCCTAACCCTAACCCTAACCCTAACCCTAACCCTAACCCTAACCCTAACCCTAACCCTAACCCTAACCCTAACCCTAACCCTAACCCTAACCCTAACCCTAACCCTAACCCTAACCCTAACCCTAACCCTAACCCTAACCCTAACCCTAACCCTAACCCTAACCCTAACCCTAACCCTAACCCTAACCCTAACCCTAACCCTAACCCTAACCCTAACCCTAACCCTAACCCTAACCCTAACCCTAACCCTAACCCTAACCCTAACCCTAACCCTAACCCTAACCCTAACCCTAACCCTAACCCTAACCCTAACCCTAACCCTAACCCTAACCCTAACCCTAACCCTAACCCTAACCCTAACCCTAACCCTAACCCTAACCCTAACCCTAACCCTAACCCTAACCCTAACCCTAACCCTAACCCTAACCCTAACCCTAACCCTAACCCTAACCCTAACCCTAACCCTAACCCTAACCCTAACCCTAACCCTAACCCTAACCCTAACCCTAACCCTAACCCTAACCCTAACCCTAACCCTAACCCTAACCCTAACCCTAACCCTAACCCTAACCCTAACCCTAACCCTAACCCTAACCCTAACCCTAACCCTAACCCTAACCCTAACCCTAACCCTAACCCTAACCCTAACCCTAACCCTAACCCTAACCCTAACCCTAACCCTAACCCTAACCCTAACCCTAACCCTAACCCTAACCCTAACCCTAACCCTAACCCTAACCCTAACCCTAACCCTAACCCTAACCCTAACCCTAACCCTAACCCTAACCCTAACCCTAACCCTAACCCTAACCCTAACCCTAACCCTAACCCTAACCCTAACCCTAACCCTAACCCTAACCCTAACCCTAACCCTAACCCTAACCCTAACCCTAACCCTAACCCTAACCCTAACCCTAACCCTAACCCTAACCCTAACCCTAACCCTAACCCTAACCCTAACCCTAACCCTAACCCTAACCCTAACCCTAACCCTAACCCTAACCCTAACCCTAACCCTAACCCTAACCCTAACCCTAACCCTAACCCTAACCCTAACCCTAACCCTAACCCTAACCCTAACCCTAACCCTAACCCTAACCCTAACCCTAACCCTAACCCTAACCCTAACCCTAACCCTAACCCTAACCCTAACCCTAACCCTAACCCTAACCCTAACCCTAACCCTAACCCTAACCCTAACCCTAACCCTAACCCTAACCCTAACCCTAACCCTAACCCTAACCCTAACCCTAACCCTAACCCTAACCCTAACCCTAACCCTAACCCTAACCCTAACCCTAACCCTAACCCTAACCCTAACCCTAACCCTAACCCTAACCCTAACCCTAACCCTAACCCTAACCCTAACCCTAACCCTAACCCTAACCCTAACCCTAACCCTAACCCTAACCCTAACCCTAACCCTAACCCTAACCCTAACCCTAACCCTAACCCTAACCCTAACCCTAACCCTAACCCTAACCCTAACCCTAACCCTAACCCTAACCCTAACCCTAACCCTAACCCTAACCCTAACCCTAACCCTAACCCTAACCCTAACCCTAACCCTAACCCTAACCCTAACCCTAACCCTAACCCTAACCCTAACCCTAACCCTAACCCTAACCCTAACCCTAACCCTAACCCTAACCCTAACCCTAACCCTAACCCTAACCCTAACCCTAACCCTAACCCTAACCCTAACCCTAACCCTAACCCTAACCCTAACCCTAACCCTAACCCTAACCCTAACCCTAACCCTAACCCTAACCCTAACCCTAACCCTAACCCTAACCCTAACCCTAACCCTAACCCTAACCCTAACCCTAACCCTAACCCTAACCCTAACCCTAACCCTAACCCTAACCCTAACCCTAACCCTAACCCTAACCCTAACCCTAACCCTAACCCTAACCCTAACCCTAACCCTAACCCTAACCCTAACCCTAACCCTAACCCTAACCCTAACCCTAACCCTAACCCTAACCCTAACCCTAACCCTAACCCTAACCCTAACCCTAACCCTAACCCTAACCCTAACCCTAACCCTAACCCTAACCCTAACCCTAACCCTAACCCTAACCCTAACCCTAACCCTAACCCTAACCCTAACCCTAACCCTAACCCTAACCCTAACCCTAACCCTAACCCTAACCCTAACCCTAACCCTAACCCTAACCCTAACCCTAACCCTAACCCTAACCCTAACCCTAACCCTAACCCTAACCCTAACCCTAACCCTAACCCTAACCCTAACCCTAACCCTAACCCTAACCCTAACCCTAACCCTAACCCTAACCCTAACCCTAACCCTAACCCTAACCCTAACCCTAACCCTAACCCTAACCCTAACCCTAACCCTAACCCTAACCCTAACCCTAACCCTAACCCTAACCCTAACCCTAACCCTAACCCTAACCCTAACCCTAACCCTAACCCTAACCCTAACCCTAACCCTAACCCTAACCCTAACCCTAACCCTAACCCTAACCCTAACCCTAACCCTAACCCTAACCCTAACCCTAACCCTAACCCTAACCCTAACCCTAACCCTAACCCTAACCCTAACCCTAACCCTAACCCTAACCCTAACCCTAACCCTAACCCTAACCCTAACCCTAACCCTAACCCTAACCCTAACCCTAACCCTAACCCTAACCCTAACCCTAACCCTAACCCTAACCCTAACCCTAACCCTAACCCTAACCCTAACCCTAACCCTAACCCTAACCCTAACCCTAACCCTAACCCTAACCCTAACCCTAACCCTAACCCTAACCCTAACCCTAACCCTAACCCTAACCCTAACCCTAACCCTAACCCTAACCCTAACCCTAACCCTAACCCTAACCCTAACCCTAACCCTAACCCTAACCCTAACCCTAACCCTAACCCTAACCCTAACCCTAACCCTAACCCTAACCCTAACCCTAACCCTAACCCTAACCCTAACCCTAACCCTAACCCTAACCCTAACCCTAACCCTAACCCTAACCCTAACCCTAACCCTAACCCTAACCCTAACCCTAACCCTAACCCTAACCCTAACCCTAACCCTAACCCTAACCCTAACCCTAACCCTAACCCTAACCCTAACCCTAACCCTAACCCTAACCCTAACCCTAACCCTAACCCTAACCCTAACCCTAACCCTAACCCTAACCCTAACCCTAACCCTAACCCTAACCCTAACCCTAACCCTAACCCTAACCCTAACCCTAACCCTAACCCTAACCCTAACCCTAACCCTAACCCTAACCCTAACCCTAACCCTAACCCTAACCCTAACCCTAACCCTAACCCTAACCCTAACCCTAACCCTAACCCTAACCCTAACCCTAACCCTAACCCTAACCCTAACCCTAACCCTAACCCTAACCCTAACCCTAACCCTAACCCTAACCCTAACCCTAACCCTAACCCTAACCCTAACCCTAACCCTAACCCTAACCCTAACCCTAACCCTAACCCTAACCCTAACCCTAACCCTAACCCTAACCCTAACCCTAACCCTAACCCTAACCCTAACCCTAACCCTAACCCTAACCCTAACCCTAACCCTAACCCTAACCCTAACCCTAACCCTAACCCTAACCCTAACCCTAACCCTAACCCTAACCCTAACCCTAACCCTAACCCTAACCCTAACCCTAACCCTAACCCTAACCCTAACCCTAACCCTAACCCTAACCCTAACCCTAACCCTAACCCTAACCCTAACCCTAACCCTAACCCTAACCCTAACCCTAACCCTAACCCTAACCCTAACCCTAACCCTAACCCTAACCCTAACCCTAACCCTAACCCTAACCCTAACCCTAACCCTAACCCTAACCCTAACCCTAACCCTAACCCTAACCCTAACCCTAACCCTAACCCTAACCCTAACCCTAACCCTAACCCTAACCCTAACCCTAACCCTAACCCTAACCCTAACCCTAACCCTAACCCTAACCCTAACCCTAACCCTAACCCTAACCCTAACCCTAACCCTAACCCTAACCCTAACCCTAACCCTAACCCTAACCCTAACCCTAACCCTAACCCTAACCCTAACCCTAACCCTAACCCTAACCCTAACCCTAACCCTAACCCTAACCCTAACCCTAACCCTAACCCTAACCCTAACCCTAACCCTAACCCTAACCCTAACCCTAACCCTAACCCTAACCCTAACCCTAACCCTAACCCTAACCCTAACCCTAACCCTAACCCTAACCCTAACCCTAACCCTAACCCTAACCCTAACCCTAACCCTAACCCTAACCCTAACCCTAACCCTAACCCTAACCCTAACCCTAACCCTAACCCTAACCCTAACCCTAACCCTAACCCTAACCCTAACCCTAACCCTAACCCTAACCCTAACCCTAACCCTAACCCTAACCCTAACCCTAACCCTAACCCTAACCCTAACCCTAACCCTAACCCTAACCCTAACCCTAACCCTAACCCTAACCCTAACCCTAACCCTAACCCTAACCCTAACCCTAACCCTAACCCTAACCCTAACCCTAACCCTAACCCTAACCCTAACCCTAACCCTAACCCTAACCCTAACCCTAACCCTAACCCTAACCCTAACCCTAACCCTAACCCTAACCCTAACCCTAACCCTAACCCTAACCCTAACCCTAACCCTAACCCTAACCCTAACCCTAACCCTAACCCTAACCCTAACCCTAACCCTAACCCTAACCCTAACCCTAACCCTAACCCTAACCCTAACCCTAACCCTAACCCTAACCCTAACCCTAACCCTAACCCTAACCCTAACCCTAACCCTAACCCTAACCCTAACCCTAACCCTAACCCTAACCCTAACCCTAACCCTAACCCTAACCCTAACCCTAACCCTAACCCTAACCCTAACCCTAACCCTAACCCTAACCCTAACCCTAACCCTAACCCTAACCCTAACCCTAACCCTAACCCTAACCCTAACCCTAACCCTAACCCTAACCCTAACCCTAACCCTAACCCTAACCCTAACCCTAACCCTAACCCTAACCCTAACCCTAACCCTAACCCTAACCCTAACCCTAACCCTAACCCTAACCCTAACCCTAACCCTAACCCTAACCCTAACCCTAACCCTAACCCTAACCCTAACCCTAACCCTAACCCTAACCCTAACCCTAACCCTAACCCTAACCCTAACCCTAACCCTAACCCTAACCCTAACCCTAACCCTAACCCTAACCCTAACCCTAACCCTAACCCTAACCCTAACCCTAACCCTAACCCTAACCCTAACCCTAACCCTAACCCTAACCCTAACCCTAACCCTAACCCTAACCCTAACCCTAACCCTAACCCTAACCCTAACCCTAACCCTAACCCTAACCCTAACCCTAACCCTAACCCTAACCCTAACCCTAACCCTAACCCTAACCCTAACCCTAACCCTAACCCTAACCCTAACCCTAACCCTAACCCTAACCCTAACCCTAACCCTAACCCTAACCCTAACCCTAACCCTAACCCTAACCCTAACCCTAACCCTAACCCTAACCCTAACCCTAACCCTAACCCTAACCCTAACCCTAACCCTAACCCTAACCCTAACCCTAACCCTAACCCTAACCCTAACCCTAACCCTAACCCTAACCCTAACCCTAACCCTAACCCTAACCCTAACCCTAACCCTAACCCTAACCCTAACCCTAACCCTAACCCTAACCCTAACCCTAACCCTAACCCTAACCCTAACCCTAACCCTAACCCTAACCCTAACCCTAACCCTAACCCTAACCCTAACCCTAACCCTAACCCTAACCCTAACCCTAACCCTAACCCTAACCCTAACCCTAACCCTAACCCTAACCCTAACCCTAACCCTAACCCTAACCCTAACCCTAACCCTAACCCTAACCCTAACCCTAACCCTAACCCTAACCCTAACCCTAACCCTAACCCTAACCCTAACCCTAACCCTAACCCTAACCCTAACCCTAACCCTAACCCTAACCCTAACCCTAACCCTAACCCTAACCCTAACCCTAACCCTAACCCTAACCCTAACCCTAACCCTAACCCTAACCCTAACCCTAACCCTAACCCTAACCCTAACCCTAACCCTAACCCTAACCCTAACCCTAACCCTAACCCTAACCCTAACCCTAACCCTAACCCTAACCCTAACCCTAACCCTAACCCTAACCCTAACCCTAACCCTAACCCTAACCCTAACCCTAACCCTAACCCTAACCCTAACCCTAACCCTAACCCTAACCCTAACCCTAACCCTAACCCTAACCCTAACCCTAACCCTAACCCTAACCCTAACCCTAACCCTAACCCTAACCCTAACCCTAACCCTAACCCTAACCCTAACCCTAACCCTAACCCTAACCCTAACCCTAACCCTAACCCTAACCCTAACCCTAACCCTAACCCTAACCCTAACCCTAACCCTAACCCTAACCCTAACCCTAACCCTAACCCTAACCCTAACCCTAACCCTAACCCTAACCCTAACCCTAACCCTAACCCTAACCCTAACCCTAACCCTAACCCTAACCCTAACCCTAACCCTAACCCTAACCCTAACCCTAACCCTAACCCTAACCCTAACCCTAACCCTAACCCTAACCCTAACCCTAACCCTAACCCTAACCCTAACCCTAACCCTAACCCTAACCCTAACCCTAACCCTAACCCTAACCCTAACCCTAACCCTAACCCTAACCCTAACCCTAACCCTAACCCTAACCCTAACCCTAACCCTAACCCTAACCCTAACCCTAACCCTAACCCTAACCCTAACCCTAACCCTAACCCTAACCCTAACCCTAACCCTAACCCTAACCCTAACCCTAACCCTAACCCTAACCCTAACCCTAACCCTAACCCTAACCCTAACCCTAACCCTAACCCTAACCCTAACCCTAACCCTAACCCTAACCCTAACCCTAACCCTAACCCTAACCCTAACCCTAACCCTAACCCTAACCCTAACCCTAACCCTAACCCTAACCCTAACCCTAACCCTAACCCTAACCCTAACCCTAACCCTAACCCTAACCCTAACCCTAACCCTAACCCTAACCCTAACCCTAACCCTAACCCTAACCCTAACCCTAACCCTAACCCTAACCCTAACCCTAACCCTAACCCTAACCCTAACCCTAACCCTAACCCTAACCCTAACCCTAACCCTAACCCTAACCCTAACCCTAACCCTAACCCTAACCCTAACCCTAACCCTAACCCTAACCCTAACCCTAACCCTAACCCTAACCCTAACCCTAACCCTAACCCTAACCCTAACCCTAACCCTAACCCTAACCCTAACCCTAACCCTAACCCTAACCCTAACCCTAACCCTAACCCTAACCCTAACCCTAACCCTAACCCTAACCCTAACCCTAACCCTAACCCTAACCCTAACCCTAACCCTAACCCTAACCCTAACCCTAACCCTAACCCTAACCCTAACCCTAACCCTAACCCTAACCCTAACCCTAACCCTAACCCTAACCCTAACCCTAACCCTAACCCTAACCCTAACCCTAACCCTAACCCTAACCCTAACCCTAACCCTAACCCTAACCCTAACCCTAACCCTAACCCTAACCCTAACCCTAACCCTAACCCTAACCCTAACCCTAACCCTAACCCTAACCCTAACCCTAACCCTAACCCTAACCCTAACCCTAACCCTAACCCTAACCCTAACCCTAACCCTAACCCTAACCCTAACCCTAACCCTAACCCTAACCCTAACCCTAACCCTAACCCTAACCCTAACCCTAACCCTAACCCTAACCCTAACCCTAACCCTAACCCTAACCCTAACCCTAACCCTAACCCTAACCCTAACCCTAACCCTAACCCTAACCCTAACCCTAACCCTAACCCTAACCCTAACCCTAACCCTAACCCTAACCCTAACCCTAACCCTAACCCTAACCCTAACCCTAACCCTAACCCTAACCCTAACCCTAACCCTAACCCTAACCCTAACCCTAACCCTAACCCTAACCCTAACCCTAACCCTAACCCTAACCCTAACCCTAACCCTAACCCTAACCCTAACCCTAACCCTAACCCTAACCCTAACCCTAACCCTAACCCTAACCCTAACCCTAACCCTAACCCTAACCCTAACCCTAACCCTAACCCTAACCCTAACCCTAACCCTAACCCTAACCCTAACCCTAACCCTAACCCTAACCCTAACCCTAACCCTAACCCTAACCCTAACCCTAACCCTAACCCTAACCCTAACCCTAACCCTAACCCTAACCCTAACCCTAACCCTAACCCTAACCCTAACCCTAACCCTAACCCTAACCCTAACCCTAACCCTAACCCTAACCCTAACCCTAACCCTAACCCTAACCCTAACCCTAACCCTAACCCTAACCCTAACCCTAACCCTAACCCTAACCCTAACCCTAACCCTAACCCTAACCCTAACCCTAACCCTAACCCTAACCCTAACCCTAACCCTAACCCTAACCCTAACCCTAACCCTAACCCTAACCCTAACCCTAACCCTAACCCTAACCCTAACCCTAACCCTAACCCTAACCCTAACCCTAACCCTAACCCTAACCCTAACCCTAACCCTAACCCTAACCCTAACCCTAACCCTAACCCTAACCCTAACCCTAACCCTAACCCTAACCCTAACCCTAACCCTAACCCTAACCCTAACCCTAACCCTAACCCTAACCCTAACCCTAACCCTAACCCTAACCCTAACCCTAACCCTAACCCTAACCCTAACCCTAACCCTAACCCTAACCCTAACCCTAACCCTAACCCTAACCCTAACCCTAACCCTAACCCTAACCCTAACCCTAACCCTAACCCTAACCCTAACCCTAACCCTAACCCTAACCCTAACCCTAACCCTAACCCTAACCCTAACCCTAACCCTAACCCTAACCCTAACCCTAACCCTAACCCTAACCCTAACCCTAACCCTAACCCTAACCCTAACCCTAACCCTAACCCTAACCCTAACCCTAACCCTAACCCTAACCCTAACCCTAACCCTAACCCTAACCCTAACCCTAACCCTAACCCTAACCCTAACCCTAACCCTAACCCTAACCCTAACCCTAACCCTAACCCTAACCCTAACCCTAACCCTAACCCTAACCCTAACCCTAACCCTAACCCTAACCCTAACCCTAACCCTAACCCTAACCCTAACCCTAACCCTAACCCTAACCCTAACCCTAACCCTAACCCTAACCCTAACCCTAACCCTAACCCTAACCCTAACCCTAACCCTAACCCTAACCCTAACCCTAACCCTAACCCTAACCCTAACCCTAACCCTAACCCTAACCCTAACCCTAACCCTAACCCTAACCCTAACCCTAACCCTAACCCTAACCCTAACCCTAACCCTAACCCTAACCCTAACCCTAACCCTAACCCTAACCCTAACCCTAACCCTAACCCTAACCCTAACCCTAACCCTAACCCTAACCCTAACCCTAACCCTAACCCTAACCCTAACCCTAACCCTAACCCTAACCCTAACCCTAACCCTAACCCTAACCCTAACCCTAACCCTAACCCTAACCCTAACCCTAACCCTAACCCTAACCCTAACCCTAACCCTAACCCTAACCCTAACCCTAACCCTAACCCTAACCCTAACCCTAACCCTAACCCTAACCCTAACCCTAACCCTAACCCTAACCCTAACCCTAACCCTAACCCTAACCCTAACCCTAACCCTAACCCTAACCCTAACCCTAACCCTAACCCTAACCCTAACCCTAACCCTAACCCTAACCCTAACCCTAACCCTAACCCTAACCCTAACCCTAACCCTAACCCTAACCCTAACCCTAACCCTAACCCTAACCCTAACCCTAACCCTAACCCTAACCCTAACCCTAACCCTAACCCTAACCCTAACCCTAACCCTAACCCTAACCCTAACCCTAACCCTAACCCTAACCCTAACCCTAACCCTAACCCTAACCCTAACCCTAACCCTAACCCTAACCCTAACCCTAACCCTAACCCTAACCCTAACCCTAACCCTAACCCTAACCCTAACCCTAACCCTAACCCTAACCCTAACCCTAACCCTAACCCTAACCCTAACCCTAACCCTAACCCTAACCCTAACCCTAACCCTAACCCTAACCCTAACCCTAACCCTAACCCTAACCCTAACCCTAACCCTAACCCTAACCCTAACCCTAACCCTAACCCTAACCCTAACCCTAACCCTAACCCTAACCCTAACCCTAACCCTAACCCTAACCCTAACCCTAACCCTAACCCTAACCCTAACCCTAACCCTAACCCTAACCCTAACCCTAACCCTAACCCTAACCCTAACCCTAACCCTAACCCTAACCCTAACCCTAACCCTAACCCTAACCCTAACCCTAACCCTAACCCTAACCCTAACCCTAACCCTAACCCTAACCCTAACCCTAACCCTAACCCTAACCCTAACCCTAACCCTAACCCTAACCCTAACCCTAACCCTAACCCTAACCCTAACCCTAACCCTAACCCTAACCCTAACCCTAACCCTAACCCTAACCCTAACCCTAACCCTAACCCTAACCCTAACCCTAACCCTAACCCTAACCCTAACCCTAACCCTAACCCTAACCCTAACCCTAACCCTAACCCTAACCCTAACCCTAACCCTAACCCTAACCCTAACCCTAACCCTAACCCTAACCCTAACCCTAACCCTAACCCTAACCCTAACCCTAACCCTAACCCTAACCCTAACCCTAACCCTAACCCTAACCCTAACCCTAACCCTAACCCTAACCCTAACCCTAACCCTAACCCTAACCCTAACCCTAACCCTAACCCTAACCCTAACCCTAACCCTAACCCTAACCCTAACCCTAACCCTAACCCTAACCCTAACCCTAACCCTAACCCTAACCCTAACCCTAACCCTAACCCTAACCCTAACCCTAACCCTAACCCTAACCCTAACCCTAACCCTAACCCTAACCCTAACCCTAACCCTAACCCTAACCCTAACCCTAACCCTAACCCTAACCCTAACCCTAACCCTAACCCTAACCCTAACCCTAACCCTAACCCTAACCCTAACCCTAACCCTAACCCTAACCCTAACCCTAACCCTAACCCTAACCCTAACCCTAACCCTAACCCTAACCCTAACCCTAACCCTAACCCTAACCCTAACCCTAACCCTAACCCTAACCCTAACCCTAACCCTAACCCTAACCCTAACCCTAACCCTAACCCTAACCCTAACCCTAACCCTAACCCTAACCCTAACCCTAACCCTAACCCTAACCCTAACCCTAACCCTAACCCTAACCCTAACCCTAACCCTAACCCTAACCCTAACCCTAACCCTAACCCTAACCCTAACCCTAACCCTAACCCTAACCCTAACCCTAACCCTAACCCTAACCCTAACCCTAACCCTAACCCTAACCCTAACCCTAACCCTAACCCTAACCCTAACCCTAACCCTAACCCTAACCCTAACCCTAACCCTAACCCTAACCCTAACCCTAACCCTAACCCTAACCCTAACCCTAACCCTAACCCTAACCCTAACCCTAACCCTAACCCTAACCCTAACCCTAACCCTAACCCTAACCCTAACCCTAACCCTAACCCTAACCCTAACCCTAACCCTAACCCTAACCCTAACCCTAACCCTAACCCTAACCCTAACCCTAACCCTAACCCTAACCCTAACCCTAACCCTAACCCTAACCCTAACCCTAACCCTAACCCTAACCCTAACCCTAACCCTAACCCTAACCCTAACCCTAACCCTAACCCTAACCCTAACCCTAACCCTAACCCTAACCCTAACCCTAACCCTAACCCTAACCCTAACCCTAACCCTAACCCTAACCCTAACCCTAACCCTAACCCTAACCCTAACCCTAACCCTAACCCTAACCCTAACCCTAACCCTAACCCTAACCCTAACCCTAACCCTAACCCTAACCCTAACCCTAACCCTAACCCTAACCCTAACCCTAACCCTAACCCTAACCCTAACCCTAACCCTAACCCTAACCCTAACCCTAACCCTAACCCTAACCCTAACCCTAACCCTAACCCTAACCCTAACCCTAACCCTAACCCTAACCCTAACCCTAACCCTAACCCTAACCCTAACCCTAACCCTAACCCTAACCCTAACCCTAACCCTAACCCTAACCCTAACCCTAACCCTAACCCTAACCCTAACCCTAACCCTAACCCTAACCCTAACCCTAACCCTAACCCTAACCCTAACCCTAACCCTAACCCTAACCCTAACCCTAACCCTAACCCTAACCCTAACCCTAACCCTAACCCTAACCCTAACCCTAACCCTAACCCTAACCCTAACCCTAACCCTAACCCTAACCCTAACCCTAACCCTAACCCTAACCCTAACCCTAACCCTAACCCTAACCCTAACCCTAACCCTAACCCTAACCCTAACCCTAACCCTAACCCTAACCCTAACCCTAACCCTAACCCTAACCCTAACCCTAACCCTAACCCTAACCCTAACCCTAACCCTAACCCTAACCCTAACCCTAACCCTAACCCTAACCCTAACCCTAACCCTAACCCTAACCCTAACCCTAACCCTAACCCTAACCCTAACCCTAACCCTAACCCTAACCCTAACCCTAACCCTAACCCTAACCCTAACCCTAACCCTAACCCTAACCCTAACCCTAACCCTAACCCTAACCCTAACCCTAACCCTAACCCTAACCCTAACCCTAACCCTAACCCTAACCCTAACCCTAACCCTAACCCTAACCCTAACCCTAACCCTAACCCTAACCCTAACCCTAACCCTAACCCTAACCCTAACCCTAACCCTAACCCTAACCCTAACCCTAACCCTAACCCTAACCCTAACCCTAACCCTAACCCTAACCCTAACCCTAACCCTAACCCTAACCCTAACCCTAACCCTAACCCTAACCCTAACCCTAACCCTAACCCTAACCCTAACCCTAACCCTAACCCTAACCCTAACCCTAACCCTAACCCTAACCCTAACCCTAACCCTAACCCTAACCCTAACCCTAACCCTAACCCTAACCCTAACCCTAACCCTAACCCTAACCCTAACCCTAACCCTAACCCTAACCCTAACCCTAACCCTAACCCTAACCCTAACCCTAACCCTAACCCTAACCCTAACCCTAACCCTAACCCTAACCCTAACCCTAACCCTAACCCTAACCCTAACCCTAACCCTAACCCTAACCCTAACCCTAACCCTAACCCTAACCCTAACCCTAACCCTAACCCTAACCCTAACCCTAACCCTAACCCTAACCCTAACCCTAACCCTAACCCTAACCCTAACCCTAACCCTAACCCTAACCCTAACCCTAACCCTAACCCTAACCCTAACCCTAACCCTAACCCTAACCCTAACCCTAACCCTAACCCTAACCCTAACCCTAACCCTAACCCTAACCCTAACCCTAACCCTAACCCTAACCCTAACCCTAACCCTAACCCTAACCCTAACCCTAACCCTAACCCTAACCCTAACCCTAACCCTAACCCTAACCCTAACCCTAACCCTAACCCTAACCCTAACCCTAACCCTAACCCTAACCCTAACCCTAACCCTAACCCTAACCCTAACCCTAACCCTAACCCTAACCCTAACCCTAACCCTAACCCTAACCCTAACCCTAACCCTAACCCTAACCCTAACCCTAACCCTAACCCTAACCCTAACCCTAACCCTAACCCTAACCCTAACCCTAACCCTAACCCTAACCCTAACCCTAACCCTAACCCTAACCCTAACCCTAACCCTAACCCTAACCCTAACCCTAACCCTAACCCTAACCCTAACCCTAACCCTAACCCTAACCCTAACCCTAACCCTAACCCTAACCCTAACCCTAACCCTAACCCTAACCCTAACCCTAACCCTAACCCTAACCCTAACCCTAACCCTAACCCTAACCCTAACCCTAACCCTAACCCTAACCCTAACCCTAACCCTAACCCTAACCCTAACCCTAACCCTAACCCTAACCCTAACCCTAACCCTAACCCTAACCCTAACCCTAACCCTAACCCTAACCCTAACCCTAACCCTAACCCTAACCCTAACCCTAACCCTAACCCTAACCCTAACCCTAACCCTAACCCTAACCCTAACCCTAACCCTAACCCTAACCCTAACCCTAACCCTAACCCTAACCCTAACCCTAACCCTAACCCTAACCCTAACCCTAACCCTAACCCTAACCCTAACCCTAACCCTAACCCTAACCCTAACCCTAACCCTAACCCTAACCCTAACCCTAACCCTAACCCTAACCCTAACCCTAACCCTAACCCTAACCCTAACCCTAACCCTAACCCTAACCCTAACCCTAACCCTAACCCTAACCCTAACCCTAACCCTAACCCTAACCCTAACCCTAACCCTAACCCTAACCCTAACCCTAACCCTAACCCTAACCCTAACCCTAACCCTAACCCTAACCCTAACCCTAACCCTAACCCTAACCCTAACCCTAACCCTAACCCTAACCCTAACCCTAACCCTAACCCTAACCCTAACCCTAACCCTAACCCTAACCCTAACCCTAACCCTAACCCTAACCCTAACCCTAACCCTAACCCTAACCCTAACCCTAACCCTAACCCTAACCCTAACCCTAACCCTAACCCTAACCCTAACCCTAACCCTAACCCTAACCCTAACCCTAACCCTAACCCTAACCCTAACCCTAACCCTAACCCTAACCCTAACCCTAACCCTAACCCTAACCCTAACCCTAACCCTAACCCTAACCCTAACCCTAACCCTAACCCTAACCCTAACCCTAACCCTAACCCTAACCCTAACCCTAACCCTAACCCTAACCCTAACCCTAACCCTAACCCTAACCCTAACCCTAACCCTAACCCTAACCCTAACCCTAACCCTAACCCTAACCCTAACCCTAACCCTAACCCTAACCCTAACCCTAACCCTAACCCTAACCCTAACCCTAACCCTAACCCTAACCCTAACCCTAACCCTAACCCTAACCCTAACCCTAACCCTAACCCTAACCCTAACCCTAACCCTAACCCTAACCCTAACCCTAACCCTAACCCTAACCCTAACCCTAACCCTAACCCTAACCCTAACCCTAACCCTAACCCTAACCCTAACCCTAACCCTAACCCTAACCCTAACCCTAACCCTAACCCTAACCCTAACCCTAACCCTAACCCTAACCCTAACCCTAACCCTAACCCTAACCCTAACCCTAACCCTAACCCTAACCCTAACCCTAACCCTAACCCTAACCCTAACCCTAACCCTAACCCTAACCCTAACCCTAACCCTAACCCTAACCCTAACCCTAACCCTAACCCTAACCCTAACCCTAACCCTAACCCTAACCCTAACCCTAACCCTAACCCTAACCCTAACCCTAACCCTAACCCTAACCCTAACCCTAACCCTAACCCTAACCCTAACCCTAACCCTAACCCTAACCCTAACCCTAACCCTAACCCTAACCCTAACCCTAACCCTAACCCTAACCCTAACCCTAACCCTAACCCTAACCCTAACCCTAACCCTAACCCTAACCCTAACCCTAACCCTAACCCTAACCCTAACCCTAACCCTAACCCTAACCCTAACCCTAACCCTAACCCTAACCCTAACCCTAACCCTAACCCTAACCCTAACCCTAACCCTAACCCTAACCCTAACCCTAACCCTAACCCTAACCCTAACCCTAACCCTAACCCTAACCCTAACCCTAACCCTAACCCTAACCCTAACCCTAACCCTAACCCTAACCCTAACCCTAACCCTAACCCTAACCCTAACCCTAACCCTAACCCTAACCCTAACCCTAACCCTAACCCTAACCCTAACCCTAACCCTAACCCTAACCCTAACCCTAACCCTAACCCTAACCCTAACCCTAACCCTAACCCTAACCCTAACCCTAACCCTAACCCTAACCCTAACCCTAACCCTAACCCTAACCCTAACCCTAACCCTAACCCTAACCCTAACCCTAACCCTAACCCTAACCCTAACCCTAACCCTAACCCTAACCCTAACCCTAACCCTAACCCTAACCCTAACCCTAACCCTAACCCTAACCCTAACCCTAACCCTAACCCTAACCCTAACCCTAACCCTAACCCTAACCCTAACCCTAACCCTAACCCTAACCCTAACCCTAACCCTAACCCTAACCCTAACCCTAACCCTAACCCTAACCCTAACCCTAACCCTAACCCTAACCCTAACCCTAACCCTAACCCTAACCCTAACCCTAACCCTAACCCTAACCCTAACCCTAACCCTAACCCTAACCCTAACCCTAACCCTAACCCTAACCCTAACCCTAACCCTAACCCTAACCCTAACCCTAACCCTAACCCTAACCCTAACCCTAACCCTAACCCTAACCCTAACCCTAACCCTAACCCTAACCCTAACCCTAACCCTAACCCTAACCCTAACCCTAACCCTAACCCTAACCCTAACCCTAACCCTAACCCTAACCCTAACCCTAACCCTAACCCTAACCCTAACCCTAACCCTAACCCTAACCCTAACCCTAACCCTAACCCTAACCCTAACCCTAACCCTAACCCTAACCCTAACCCTAACCCTAACCCTAACCCTAACCCTAACCCTAACCCTAACCCTAACCCTAACCCTAACCCTAACCCTAACCCTAACCCTAACCCTAACCCTAACCCTAACCCTAACCCTAACCCTAACCCTAACCCTAACCCTAACCCTAACCCTAACCCTAACCCTAACCCTAACCCTAACCCTAACCCTAACCCTAACCCTAACCCTAACCCTAACCCTAACCCTAACCCTAACCCTAACCCTAACCCTAACCCTAACCCTAACCCTAACCCTAACCCTAACCCTAACCCTAACCCTAACCCTAACCCTAACCCTAACCCTAACCCTAACCCTAACCCTAACCCTAACCCTAACCCTAACCCTAACCCTAACCCTAACCCTAACCCTAACCCTAACCCTAACCCTAACCCTAACCCTAACCCTAACCCTAACCCTAACCCTAACCCTAACCCTAACCCTAACCCTAACCCTAACCCTAACCCTAACCCTAACCCTAACCCTAACCCTAACCCTAACCCTAACCCTAACCCTAACCCTAACCCTAACCCTAACCCTAACCCTAACCCTAACCCTAACCCTAACCCTAACCCTAACCCTAACCCTAACCCTAACCCTAACCCTAACCCTAACCCTAACCCTAACCCTAACCCTAACCCTAACCCTAACCCTAACCCTAACCCTAACCCTAACCCTAACCCTAACCCTAACCCTAACCCTAACCCTAACCCTAACCCTAACCCTAACCCTAACCCTAACCCTAACCCTAACCCTAACCCTAACCCTAACCCTAACCCTAACCCTAACCCTAACCCTAACCCTAACCCTAACCCTAACCCTAACCCTAACCCTAACCCTAACCCTAACCCTAACCCTAACCCTAACCCTAACCCTAACCCTAACCCTAACCCTAACCCTAACCCTAACCCTAACCCTAACCCTAACCCTAACCCTAACCCTAACCCTAACCCTAACCCTAACCCTAACCCTAACCCTAACCCTAACCCTAACCCTAACCCTAACCCTAACCCTAACCCTAACCCTAACCCTAACCCTAACCCTAACCCTAACCCTAACCCTAACCCTAACCCTAACCCTAACCCTAACCCTAACCCTAACCCTAACCCTAACCCTAACCCTAACCCTAACCCTAACCCTAACCCTAACCCTAACCCTAACCCTAACCCTAACCCTAACCCTAACCCTAACCCTAACCCTAACCCTAACCCTAACCCTAACCCTAACCCTAACCCTAACCCTAACCCTAACCCTAACCCTAACCCTAACCCTAACCCTAACCCTAACCCTAACCCTAACCCTAACCCTAACCCTAACCCTAACCCTAACCCTAACCCTAACCCTAACCCTAACCCTAACCCTAACCCTAACCCTAACCCTAACCCTAACCCTAACCCTAACCCTAACCCTAACCCTAACCCTAACCCTAACCCTAACCCTAACCCTAACCCTAACCCTAACCCTAACCCTAACCCTAACCCTAACCCTAACCCTAACCCTAACCCTAACCCTAACCCTAACCCTAACCCTAACCCTAACCCTAACCCTAACCCTAACCCTAACCCTAACCCTAACCCTAACCCTAACCCTAACCCTAACCCTAACCCTAACCCTAACCCTAACCCTAACCCTAACCCTAACCCTAACCCTAACCCTAACCCTAACCCTAACCCTAACCCTAACCCTAACCCTAACCCTAACCCTAACCCTAACCCTAACCCTAACCCTAACCCTAACCCTAACCCTAACCCTAACCCTAACCCTAACCCTAACCCTAACCCTAACCCTAACCCTAACCCTAACCCTAACCCTAACCCTAACCCTAACCCTAACCCTAACCCTAACCCTAACCCTAACCCTAACCCTAACCCTAACCCTAACCCTAACCCTAACCCTAACCCTAACCCTAACCCTAACCCTAACCCTAACCCTAACCCTAACCCTAACCCTAACCCTAACCCTAACCCTAACCCTAACCCTAACCCTAACCCTAACCCTAACCCTAACCCTAACCCTAACCCTAACCCTAACCCTAACCCTAACCCTAACCCTAACCCTAACCCTAACCCTAACCCTAACCCTAACCCTAACCCTAACCCTAACCCTAACCCTAACCCTAACCCTAACCCTAACCCTAACCCTAACCCTAACCCTAACCCTAACCCTAACCCTAACCCTAACCCTAACCCTAACCCTAACCCTAACCCTAACCCTAACCCTAACCCTAACCCTAACCCTAACCCTAACCCTAACCCTAACCCTAACCCTAACCCTAACCCTAACCCTAACCCTAACCCTAACCCTAACCCTAACCCTAACCCTAACCCTAACCCTAACCCTAACCCTAACCCTAACCCTAACCCTAACCCTAACCCTAACCCTAACCCTAACCCTAACCCTAACCCTAACCCTAACCCTAACCCTAACCCTAACCCTAACCCTAACCCTAACCCTAACCCTAACCCTAACCCTAACCCTAACCCTAACCCTAACCCTAACCCTAACCCTAACCCTAACCCTAACCCTAACCCTAACCCTAACCCTAACCCTAACCCTAACCCTAACCCTAACCCTAACCCTAACCCTAACCCTAACCCTAACCCTAACCCTAACCCTAACCCTAACCCTAACCCTAACCCTAACCCTAACCCTAACCCTAACCCTAACCCTAACCCTAACCCTAACCCTAACCCTAACCCTAACCCTAACCCTAACCCTAACCCTAACCCTAACCCTAACCCTAACCCTAACCCTAACCCTAACCCTAACCCTAACCCTAACCCTAACCCTAACCCTAACCCTAACCCTAACCCTAACCCTAACCCTAACCCTAACCCTAACCCTAACCCTAACCCTAACCCTAACCCTAACCCTAACCCTAACCCTAACCCTAACCCTAACCCTAACCCTAACCCTAACCCTAACCCTAACCCTAACCCTAACCCTAACCCTAACCCTAACCCTAACCCTAACCCTAACCCTAACCCTAACCCTAACCCTAACCCTAACCCTAACCCTAACCCTAACCCTAACCCTAACCCTAACCCTAACCCTAACCCTAACCCTAACCCTAACCCTAACCCTAACCCTAACCCTAACCCTAACCCTAACCCTAACCCTAACCCTAACCCTAACCCTAACCCTAACCCTAACCCTAACCCTAACCCTAACCCTAACCCTAACCCTAACCCTAACCCTAACCCTAACCCTAACCCTAACCCTAACCCTAACCCTAACCCTAACCCTAACCCTAACCCTAACCCTAACCCTAACCCTAACCCTAACCCTAACCCTAACCCTAACCCTAACCCTAACCCTAACCCTAACCCTAACCCTAACCCTAACCCTAACCCTAACCCTAACCCTAACCCTAACCCTAACCCTAACCCTAACCCTAACCCTAACCCTAACCCTAACCCTAACCCTAACCCTAACCCTAACCCTAACCCTAACCCTAACCCTAACCCTAACCCTAACCCTAACCCTAACCCTAACCCTAACCCTAACCCTAACCCTAACCCTAACCCTAACCCTAACCCTAACCCTAACCCTAACCCTAACCCTAACCCTAACCCTAACCCTAACCCTAACCCTAACCCTAACCCTAACCCTAACCCTAACCCTAACCCTAACCCTAACCCTAACCCTAACCCTAACCCTAACCCTAACCCTAACCCTAACCCTAACCCTAACCCTAACCCTAACCCTAACCCTAACCCTAACCCTAACCCTAACCCTAACCCTAACCCTAACCCTAACCCTAACCCTAACCCTAACCCTAACCCTAACCCTAACCCTAACCCTAACCCTAACCCTAACCCTAACCCTAACCCTAACCCTAACCCTAACCCTAACCCTAACCCTAACCCTAACCCTAACCCTAACCCTAACCCTAACCCTAACCCTAACCCTAACCCTAACCCTAACCCTAACCCTAACCCTAACCCTAACCCTAACCCTAACCCTAACCCTAACCCTAACCCTAACCCTAACCCTAACCCTAACCCTAACCCTAACCCTAACCCTAACCCTAACCCTAACCCTAACCCTAACCCTAACCCTAACCCTAACCCTAACCCTAACCCTAACCCTAACCCTAACCCTAACCCTAACCCTAACCCTAACCCTAACCCTAACCCTAACCCTAACCCTAACCCTAACCCTAACCCTAACCCTAACCCTAACCCTAACCCTAACCCTAACCCTAACCCTAACCCTAACCCTAACCCTAACCCTAACCCTAACCCTAACCCTAACCCTAACCCTAACCCTAACCCTAACCCTAACCCTAACCCTAACCCTAACCCTAACCCTAACCCTAACCCTAACCCTAACCCTAACCCTAACCCTAACCCTAACCCTAACCCTAACCCTAACCCTAACCCTAACCCTAACCCTAACCCTAACCCTAACCCTAACCCTAACCCTAACCCTAACCCTAACCCTAACCCTAACCCTAACCCTAACCCTAACCCTAACCCTAACCCTAACCCTAACCCTAACCCTAACCCTAACCCTAACCCTAACCCTAACCCTAACCCTAACCCTAACCCTAACCCTAACCCTAACCCTAACCCTAACCCTAACCCTAACCCTAACCCTAACCCTAACCCTAACCCTAACCCTAACCCTAACCCTAACCCTAACCCTAACCCTAACCCTAACCCTAACCCTAACCCTAACCCTAACCCTAACCCTAACCCTAACCCTAACCCTAACCCTAACCCTAACCCTAACCCTAACCCTAACCCTAACCCTAACCCTAACCCTAACCCTAACCCTAACCCTAACCCTAACCCTAACCCTAACCCTAACCCTAACCCTAACCCTAACCCTAACCCTAACCCTAACCCTAACCCTAACCCTAACCCTAACCCTAACCCTAACCCTAACCCTAACCCTAACCCTAACCCTAACCCTAACCCTAACCCTAACCCTAACCCTAACCCTAACCCTAACCCTAACCCTAACCCTAACCCTAACCCTAACCCTAACCCTAACCCTAACCCTAACCCTAACCCTAACCCTAACCCTAACCCTAACCCTAACCCTAACCCTAACCCTAACCCTAACCCTAACCCTAACCCTAACCCTAACCCTAACCCTAACCCTAACCCTAACCCTAACCCTAACCCTAACCCTAACCCTAACCCTAACCCTAACCCTAACCCTAACCCTAACCCTAACCCTAACCCTAACCCTAACCCTAACCCTAACCCTAACCCTAACCCTAACCCTAACCCTAACCCTAACCCTAACCCTAACCCTAACCCTAACCCTAACCCTAACCCTAACCCTAACCCTAACCCTAACCCTAACCCTAACCCTAACCCTAACCCTAACCCTAACCCTAACCCTAACCCTAACCCTAACCCTAACCCTAACCCTAACCCTAACCCTAACCCTAACCCTAACCCTAACCCTAACCCTAACCCTAACCCTAACCCTAACCCTAACCCTAACCCTAACCCTAACCCTAACCCTAACCCTAACCCTAACCCTAACCCTAACCCTAACCCTAACCCTAACCCTAACCCTAACCCTAACCCTAACCCTAACCCTAACCCTAACCCTAACCCTAACCCTAACCCTAACCCTAACCCTAACCCTAACCCTAACCCTAACCCTAACCCTAACCCTAACCCTAACCCTAACCCTAACCCTAACCCTAACCCTAACCCTAACCCTAACCCTAACCCTAACCCTAACCCTAACCCTAACCCTAACCCTAACCCTAACCCTAACCCTAACCCTAACCCTAACCCTAACCCTAACCCTAACCCTAACCCTAACCCTAACCCTAACCCTAACCCTAACCCTAACCCTAACCCTAACCCTAACCCTAACCCTAACCCTAACCCTAACCCTAACCCTAACCCTAACCCTAACCCTAACCCTAACCCTAACCCTAACCCTAACCCTAACCCTAACCCTAACCCTAACCCTAACCCTAACCCTAACCCTAACCCTAACCCTAACCCTAACCCTAACCCTAACCCTAACCCTAACCCTAACCCTAACCCTAACCCTAACCCTAACCCTAACCCTAACCCTAACCCTAACCCTAACCCTAACCCTAACCCTAACCCTAACCCTAACCCTAACCCTAACCCTAACCCTAACCCTAACCCTAACCCTAACCCTAACCCTAACCCTAACCCTAACCCTAACCCTAACCCTAACCCTAACCCTAACCCTAACCCTAACCCTAACCCTAACCCTAACCCTAACCCTAACCCTAACCCTAACCCTAACCCTAACCCTAACCCTAACCCTAACCCTAACCCTAACCCTAACCCTAACCCTAACCCTAACCCTAACCCTAACCCTAACCCTAACCCTAACCCTAACCCTAACCCTAACCCTAACCCTAACCCTAACCCTAACCCTAACCCTAACCCTAACCCTAACCCTAACCCTAACCCTAACCCTAACCCTAACCCTAACCCTAACCCTAACCCTAACCCTAACCCTAACCCTAACCCTAACCCTAACCCTAACCCTAACCCTAACCCTAACCCTAACCCTAACCCTAACCCTAACCCTAACCCTAACCCTAACCCTAACCCTAACCCTAACCCTAACCCTAACCCTAACCCTAACCCTAACCCTAACCCTAACCCTAACCCTAACCCTAACCCTAACCCTAACCCTAACCCTAACCCTAACCCTAACCCTAACCCTAACCCTAACCCTAACCCTAACCCTAACCCTAACCCTAACCCTAACCCTAACCCTAACCCTAACCCTAACCCTAACCCTAACCCTAACCCTAACCCTAACCCTAACCCTAACCCTAACCCTAACCCTAACCCTAACCCTAACCCTAACCCTAACCCTAACCCTAACCCTAACCCTAACCCTAACCCTAACCCTAACCCTAACCCTAACCCTAACCCTAACCCTAACCCTAACCCTAACCCTAACCCTAACCCTAACCCTAACCCTAACCCTAACCCTAACCCTAACCCTAACCCTAACCCTAACCCTAACCCTAACCCTAACCCTAACCCTAACCCTAACCCTAACCCTAACCCTAACCCTAACCCTAACCCTAACCCTAACCCTAACCCTAACCCTAACCCTAACCCTAACCCTAACCCTAACCCTAACCCTAACCCTAACCCTAACCCTAACCCTAACCCTAACCCTAACCCTAACCCTAACCCTAACCCTAACCCTAACCCTAACCCTAACCCTAACCCTAACCCTAACCCTAACCCTAACCCTAACCCTAACCCTAACCCTAACCCTAACCCTAACCCTAACCCTAACCCTAACCCTAACCCTAACCCTAACCCTAACCCTAACCCTAACCCTAACCCTAACCCTAACCCTAACCCTAACCCTAACCCTAACCCTAACCCTAACCCTAACCCTAACCCTAACCCTAACCCTAACCCTAACCCTAACCCTAACCCTAACCCTAACCCTAACCCTAACCCTAACCCTAACCCTAACCCTAACCCTAACCCTAACCCTAACCCTAACCCTAACCCTAACCCTAACCCTAACCCTAACCCTAACCCTAACCCTAACCCTAACCCTAACCCTAACCCTAACCCTAACCCTAACCCTAACCCTAACCCTAACCCTAACCCTAACCCTAACCCTAACCCTAACCCTAACCCTAACCCTAACCCTAACCCTAACCCTAACCCTAACCCTAACCCTAACCCTAACCCTAACCCTAACCCTAACCCTAACCCTAACCCTAACCCTAACCCTAACCCTAACCCTAACCCTAACCCTAACCCTAACCCTAACCCTAACCCTAACCCTAACCCTAACCCTAACCCTAACCCTAACCCTAACCCTAACCCTAACCCTAACCCTAACCCTAACCCTAACCCTAACCCTAACCCTAACCCTAACCCTAACCCTAACCCTAACCCTAACCCTAACCCTAACCCTAACCCTAACCCTAACCCTAACCCTAACCCTAACCCTAACCCTAACCCTAACCCTAACCCTAACCCTAACCCTAACCCTAACCCTAACCCTAACCCTAACCCTAACCCTAACCCTAACCCTAACCCTAACCCTAACCCTAACCCTAACCCTAACCCTAACCCTAACCCTAACCCTAACCCTAACCCTAACCCTAACCCTAACCCTAACCCTAACCCTAACCCTAACCCTAACCCTAACCCTAACCCTAACCCTAACCCTAACCCTAACCCTAACCCTAACCCTAACCCTAACCCTAACCCTAACCCTAACCCTAACCCTAACCCTAACCCTAACCCTAACCCTAACCCTAACCCTAACCCTAACCCTAACCCTAACCCTAACCCTAACCCTAACCCTAACCCTAACCCTAACCCTAACCCTAACCCTAACCCTAACCCTAACCCTAACCCTAACCCTAACCCTAACCCTAACCCTAACCCTAACCCTAACCCTAACCCTAACCCTAACCCTAACCCTAACCCTAACCCTAACCCTAACCCTAACCCTAACCCTAACCCTAACCCTAACCCTAACCCTAACCCTAACCCTAACCCTAACCCTAACCCTAACCCTAACCCTAACCCTAACCCTAACCCTAACCCTAACCCTAACCCTAACCCTAACCCTAACCCTAACCCTAACCCTAACCCTAACCCTAACCCTAACCCTAACCCTAACCCTAACCCTAACCCTAACCCTAACCCTAACCCTAACCCTAACCCTAACCCTAACCCTAACCCTAACCCTAACCCTAACCCTAACCCTAACCCTAACCCTAACCCTAACCCTAACCCTAACCCTAACCCTAACCCTAACCCTAACCCTAACCCTAACCCTAACCCTAACCCTAACCCTAACCCTAACCCTAACCCTAACCCTAACCCTAACCCTAACCCTAACCCTAACCCTAACCCTAACCCTAACCCTAACCCTAACCCTAACCCTAACCCTAACCCTAACCCTAACCCTAACCCTAACCCTAACCCTAACCCTAACCCTAACCCTAACCCTAACCCTAACCCTAACCCTAACCCTAACCCTAACCCTAACCCTAACCCTAACCCTAACCCTAACCCTAACCCTAACCCTAACCCTAACCCTAACCCTAACCCTAACCCTAACCCTAACCCTAACCCTAACCCTAACCCTAACCCTAACCCTAACCCTAACCCTAACCCTAACCCTAACCCTAACCCTAACCCTAACCCTAACCCTAACCCTAACCCTAACCCTAACCCTAACCCTAACCCTAACCCTAACCCTAACCCTAACCCTAACCCTAACCCTAACCCTAACCCTAACCCTAACCCTAACCCTAACCCTAACCCTAACCCTAACCCTAACCCTAACCCTAACCCTAACCCTAACCCTAACCCTAACCCTAACCCTAACCCTAACCCTAACCCTAACCCTAACCCTAACCCTAACCCTAACCCTAACCCTAACCCTAACCCTAACCCTAACCCTAACCCTAACCCTAACCCTAACCCTAACCCTAACCCTAACCCTAACCCTAACCCTAACCCTAACCCTAACCCTAACCCTAACCCTAACCCTAACCCTAACCCTAACCCTAACCCTAACCCTAACCCTAACCCTAACCCTAACCCTAACCCTAACCCTAACCCTAACCCTAACCCTAACCCTAACCCTAACCCTAACCCTAACCCTAACCCTAACCCTAACCCTAACCCTAACCCTAACCCTAACCCTAACCCTAACCCTAACCCTAACCCTAACCCTAACCCTAACCCTAACCCTAACCCTAACCCTAACCCTAACCCTAACCCTAACCCTAACCCTAACCCTAACCCTAACCCTAACCCTAACCCTAACCCTAACCCTAACCCTAACCCTAACCCTAACCCTAACCCTAACCCTAACCCTAACCCTAACCCTAACCCTAACCCTAACCCTAACCCTAACCCTAACCCTAACCCTAACCCTAACCCTAACCCTAACCCTAACCCTAACCCTAACCCTAACCCTAACCCTAACCCTAACCCTAACCCTAACCCTAACCCTAACCCTAACCCTAACCCTAACCCTAACCCTAACCCTAACCCTAACCCTAACCCTAACCCTAACCCTAACCCTAACCCTAACCCTAACCCTAACCCTAACCCTAACCCTAACCCTAACCCTAACCCTAACCCTAACCCTAACCCTAACCCTAACCCTAACCCTAACCCTAACCCTAACCCTAACCCTAACCCTAACCCTAACCCTAACCCTAACCCTAACCCTAACCCTAACCCTAACCCTAACCCTAACCCTAACCCTAACCCTAACCCTAACCCTAACCCTAACCCTAACCCTAACCCTAACCCTAACCCTAACCCTAACCCTAACCCTAACCCTAACCCTAACCCTAACCCTAACCCTAACCCTAACCCTAACCCTAACCCTAACCCTAACCCTAACCCTAACCCTAACCCTAACCCTAACCCTAACCCTAACCCTAACCCTAACCCTAACCCTAACCCTAACCCTAACCCTAACCCTAACCCTAACCCTAACCCTAACCCTAACCCTAACCCTAACCCTAACCCTAACCCTAACCCTAACCCTAACCCTAACCCTAACCCTAACCCTAACCCTAACCCTAACCCTAACCCTAACCCTAACCCTAACCCTAACCCTAACCCTAACCCTAACCCTAACCCTAACCCTAACCCTAACCCTAACCCTAACCCTAACCCTAACCCTAACCCTAACCCTAACCCTAACCCTAACCCTAACCCTAACCCTAACCCTAACCCTAACCCTAACCCTAACCCTAACCCTAACCCTAACCCTAACCCTAACCCTAACCCTAACCCTAACCCTAACCCTAACCCTAACCCTAACCCTAACCCTAACCCTAACCCTAACCCTAACCCTAACCCTAACCCTAACCCTAACCCTAACCCTAACCCTAACCCTAACCCTAACCCTAACCCTAACCCTAACCCTAACCCTAACCCTAACCCTAACCCTAACCCTAACCCTAACCCTAACCCTAACCCTAACCCTAACCCTAACCCTAACCCTAACCCTAACCCTAACCCTAACCCTAACCCTAACCCTAACCCTAACCCTAACCCTAACCCTAACCCTAACCCTAACCCTAACCCTAACCCTAACCCTAACCCTAACCCTAACCCTAACCCTAACCCTAACCCTAACCCTAACCCTAACCCTAACCCTAACCCTAACCCTAACCCTAACCCTAACCCTAACCCTAACCCTAACCCTAACCCTAACCCTAACCCTAACCCTAACCCTAACCCTAACCCTAACCCTAACCCTAACCCTAACCCTAACCCTAACCCTAACCCTAACCCTAACCCTAACCCTAACCCTAACCCTAACCCTAACCCTAACCCTAACCCTAACCCTAACCCTAACCCTAACCCTAACCCTAACCCTAACCCTAACCCTAACCCTAACCCTAACCCTAACCCTAACCCTAACCCTAACCCTAACCCTAACCCTAACCCTAACCCTAACCCTAACCCTAACCCTAACCCTAACCCTAACCCTAACCCTAACCCTAACCCTAACCCTAACCCTAACCCTAACCCTAACCCTAACCCTAACCCTAACCCTAACCCTAACCCTAACCCTAACCCTAACCCTAACCCTAACCCTAACCCTAACCCTAACCCTAACCCTAACCCTAACCCTAACCCTAACCCTAACCCTAACCCTAACCCTAACCCTAACCCTAACCCTAACCCTAACCCTAACCCTAACCCTAACCCTAACCCTAACCCTAACCCTAACCCTAACCCTAACCCTAACCCTAACCCTAACCCTAACCCTAACCCTAACCCTAACCCTAACCCTAACCCTAACCCTAACCCTAACCCTAACCCTAACCCTAACCCTAACCCTAACCCTAACCCTAACCCTAACCCTAACCCTAACCCTAACCCTAACCCTAACCCTAACCCTAACCCTAACCCTAACCCTAACCCTAACCCTAACCCTAACCCTAACCCTAACCCTAACCCTAACCCTAACCCTAACCCTAACCCTAACCCTAACCCTAACCCTAACCCTAACCCTAACCCTAACCCTAACCCTAACCCTAACCCTAACCCTAACCCTAACCCTAACCCTAACCCTAACCCTAACCCTAACCCTAACCCTAACCCTAACCCTAACCCTAACCCTAACCCTAACCCTAACCCTAACCCTAACCCTAACCCTAACCCTAACCCTAACCCTAACCCTAACCCTAACCCTAACCCTAACCCTAACCCTAACCCTAACCCTAACCCTAACCCTAACCCTAACCCTAACCCTAACCCTAACCCTAACCCTAACCCTAACCCTAACCCTAACCCTAACCCTAACCCTAACCCTAACCCTAACCCTAACCCTAACCCTAACCCTAACCCTAACCCTAACCCTAACCCTAACCCTAACCCTAACCCTAACCCTAACCCTAACCCTAACCCTAACCCTAACCCTAACCCTAACCCTAACCCTAACCCTAACCCTAACCCTAACCCTAACCCTAACCCTAACCCTAACCCTAACCCTAACCCTAACCCTAACCCTAACCCTAACCCTAACCCTAACCCTAACCCTAACCCTAACCCTAACCCTAACCCTAACCCTAACCCTAACCCTAACCCTAACCCTAACCCTAACCCTAACCCTAACCCTAACCCTAACCCTAACCCTAACCCTAACCCTAACCCTAACCCTAACCCTAACCCTAACCCTAACCCTAACCCTAACCCTAACCCTAACCCTAACCCTAACCCTAACCCTAACCCTAACCCTAACCCTAACCCTAACCCTAACCCTAACCCTAACCCTAACCCTAACCCTAACCCTAACCCTAACCCTAACCCTAACCCTAACCCTAACCCTAACCCTAACCCTAACCCTAACCCTAACCCTAACCCTAACCCTAACCCTAACCCTAACCCTAACCCTAACCCTAACCCTAACCCTAACCCTAACCCTAACCCTAACCCTAACCCTAACCCTAACCCTAACCCTAACCCTAACCCTAACCCTAACCCTAACCCTAACCCTAACCCTAACCCTAACCCTAACCCTAACCCTAACCCTAACCCTAACCCTAACCCTAACCCTAACCCTAACCCTAACCCTAACCCTAACCCTAACCCTAACCCTAACCCTAACCCTAACCCTAACCCTAACCCTAACCCTAACCCTAACCCTAACCCTAACCCTAACCCTAACCCTAACCCTAACCCTAACCCTAACCCTAACCCTAACCCTAACCCTAACCCTAACCCTAACCCTAACCCTAACCCTAACCCTAACCCTAACCCTAACCCTAACCCTAACCCTAACCCTAACCCTAACCCTAACCCTAACCCTAACCCTAACCCTAACCCTAACCCTAACCCTAACCCTAACCCTAACCCTAACCCTAACCCTAACCCTAACCCTAACCCTAACCCTAACCCTAACCCTAACCCTAACCCTAACCCTAACCCTAACCCTAACCCTAACCCTAACCCTAACCCTAACCCTAACCCTAACCCTAACCCTAACCCTAACCCTAACCCTAACCCTAACCCTAACCCTAACCCTAACCCTAACCCTAACCCTAACCCTAACCCTAACCCTAACCCTAACCCTAACCCTAACCCTAACCCTAACCCTAACCCTAACCCTAACCCTAACCCTAACCCTAACCCTAACCCTAACCCTAACCCTAACCCTAACCCTAACCCTAACCCTAACCCTAACCCTAACCCTAACCCTAACCCTAACCCTAACCCTAACCCTAACCCTAACCCTAACCCTAACCCTAACCCTAACCCTAACCCTAACCCTAACCCTAACCCTAACCCTAACCCTAACCCTAACCCTAACCCTAACCCTAACCCTAACCCTAACCCTAACCCTAACCCTAACCCTAACCCTAACCCTAACCCTAACCCTAACCCTAACCCTAACCCTAACCCTAACCCTAACCCTAACCCTAACCCTAACCCTAACCCTAACCCTAACCCTAACCCTAACCCTAACCCTAACCCTAACCCTAACCCTAACCCTAACCCTAACCCTAACCCTAACCCTAACCCTAACCCTAACCCTAACCCTAACCCTAACCCTAACCCTAACCCTAACCCTAACCCTAACCCTAACCCTAACCCTAACCCTAACCCTAACCCTAACCCTAACCCTAACCCTAACCCTAACCCTAACCCTAACCCTAACCCTAACCCTAACCCTAACCCTAACCCTAACCCTAACCCTAACCCTAACCCTAACCCTAACCCTAACCCTAACCCTAACCCTAACCCTAACCCTAACCCTAACCCTAACCCTAACCCTAACCCTAACCCTAACCCTAACCCTAACCCTAACCCTAACCCTAACCCTAACCCTAACCCTAACCCTAACCCTAACCCTAACCCTAACCCTAACCCTAACCCTAACCCTAACCCTAACCCTAACCCTAACCCTAACCCTAACCCTAACCCTAACCCTAACCCTAACCCTAACCCTAACCCTAACCCTAACCCTAACCCTAACCCTAACCCTAACCCTAACCCTAACCCTAACCCTAACCCTAACCCTAACCCTAACCCTAACCCTAACCCTAACCCTAACCCTAACCCTAACCCTAACCCTAACCCTAACCCTAACCCTAACCCTAACCCTAACCCTAACCCTAACCCTAACCCTAACCCTAACCCTAACCCTAACCCTAACCCTAACCCTAACCCTAACCCTAACCCTAACCCTAACCCTAACCCTAACCCTAACCCTAACCCTAACCCTAACCCTAACCCTAACCCTAACCCTAACCCTAACCCTAACCCTAACCCTAACCCTAACCCTAACCCTAACCCTAACCCTAACCCTAACCCTAACCCTAACCCTAACCCTAACCCTAACCCTAACCCTAACCCTAACCCTAACCCTAACCCTAACCCTAACCCTAACCCTAACCCTAACCCTAACCCTAACCCTAACCCTAACCCTAACCCTAACCCTAACCCTAACCCTAACCCTAACCCTAACCCTAACCCTAACCCTAACCCTAACCCTAACCCTAACCCTAACCCTAACCCTAACCCTAACCCTAACCCTAACCCTAACCCTAACCCTAACCCTAACCCTAACCCTAACCCTAACCCTAACCCTAACCCTAACCCTAACCCTAACCCTAACCCTAACCCTAACCCTAACCCTAACCCTAACCCTAACCCTAACCCTAACCCTAACCCTAACCCTAACCCTAACCCTAACCCTAACCCTAACCCTAACCCTAACCCTAACCCTAACCCTAACCCTAACCCTAACCCTAACCCTAACCCTAACCCTAACCCTAACCCTAACCCTAACCCTAACCCTAACCCTAACCCTAACCCTAACCCTAACCCTAACCCTAACCCTAACCCTAACCCTAACCCTAACCCTAACCCTAACCCTAACCCTAACCCTAACCCTAACCCTAACCCTAACCCTAACCCTAACCCTAACCCTAACCCTAACCCTAACCCTAACCCTAACCCTAACCCTAACCCTAACCCTAACCCTAACCCTAACCCTAACCCTAACCCTAACCCTAACCCTAACCCTAACCCTAACCCTAACCCTAACCCTAACCCTAACCCTAACCCTAACCCTAACCCTAACCCTAACCCTAACCCTAACCCTAACCCTAACCCTAACCCTAACCCTAACCCTAACCCTAACCCTAACCCTAACCCTAACCCTAACCCTAACCCTAACCCTAACCCTAACCCTAACCCTAACCCTAACCCTAACCCTAACCCTAACCCTAACCCTAACCCTAACCCTAACCCTAACCCTAACCCTAACCCTAACCCTAACCCTAACCCTAACCCTAACCCTAACCCTAACCCTAACCCTAACCCTAACCCTAACCCTAACCCTAACCCTAACCCTAACCCTAACCCTAACCCTAACCCTAACCCTAACCCTAACCCTAACCCTAACCCTAACCCTAACCCTAACCCTAACCCTAACCCTAACCCTAACCCTAACCCTAACCCTAACCCTAACCCTAACCCTAACCCTAACCCTAACCCTAACCCTAACCCTAACCCTAACCCTAACCCTAACCCTAACCCTAACCCTAACCCTAACCCTAACCCTAACCCTAACCCTAACCCTAACCCTAACCCTAACCCTAACCCTAACCCTAACCCTAACCCTAACCCTAACCCTAACCCTAACCCTAACCCTAACCCTAACCCTAACCCTAACCCTAACCCTAACCCTAACCCTAACCCTAACCCTAACCCTAACCCTAACCCTAACCCTAACCCTAACCCTAACCCTAACCCTAACCCTAACCCTAACCCTAACCCTAACCCTAACCCTAACCCTAACCCTAACCCTAACCCTAACCCTAACCCTAACCCTAACCCTAACCCTAACCCTAACCCTAACCCTAACCCTAACCCTAACCCTAACCCTAACCCTAACCCTAACCCTAACCCTAACCCTAACCCTAACCCTAACCCTAACCCTAACCCTAACCCTAACCCTAACCCTAACCCTAACCCTAACCCTAACCCTAACCCTAACCCTAACCCTAACCCTAACCCTAACCCTAACCCTAACCCTAACCCTAACCCTAACCCTAACCCTAACCCTAACCCTAACCCTAACCCTAACCCTAACCCTAACCCTAACCCTAACCCTAACCCTAACCCTAACCCTAACCCTAACCCTAACCCTAACCCTAACCCTAACCCTAACCCTAACCCTAACCCTAACCCTAACCCTAACCCTAACCCTAACCCTAACCCTAACCCTAACCCTAACCCTAACCCTAACCCTAACCCTAACCCTAACCCTAACCCTAACCCTAACCCTAACCCTAACCCTAACCCTAACCCTAACCCTAACCCTAACCCTAACCCTAACCCTAACCCTAACCCTAACCCTAACCCTAACCCTAACCCTAACCCTAACCCTAACCCTAACCCTAACCCTAACCCTAACCCTAACCCTAACCCTAACCCTAACCCTAACCCTAACCCTAACCCTAACCCTAACCCTAACCCTAACCCTAACCCTAACCCTAACCCTAACCCTAACCCTAACCCTAACCCTAACCCTAACCCTAACCCTAACCCTAACCCTAACCCTAACCCTAACCCTAACCCTAACCCTAACCCTAACCCTAACCCTAACCCTAACCCTAACCCTAACCCTAACCCTAACCCTAACCCTAACCCTAACCCTAACCCTAACCCTAACCCTAACCCTAACCCTAACCCTAACCCTAACCCTAACCCTAACCCTAACCCTAACCCTAACCCTAACCCTAACCCTAACCCTAACCCTAACCCTAACCCTAACCCTAACCCTAACCCTAACCCTAACCCTAACCCTAACCCTAACCCTAACCCTAACCCTAACCCTAACCCTAACCCTAACCCTAACCCTAACCCTAACCCTAACCCTAACCCTAACCCTAACCCTAACCCTAACCCTAACCCTAACCCTAACCCTAACCCTAACCCTAACCCTAACCCTAACCCTAACCCTAACCCTAACCCTAACCCTAACCCTAACCCTAACCCTAACCCTAACCCTAACCCTAACCCTAACCCTAACCCTAACCCTAACCCTAACCCTAACCCTAACCCTAACCCTAACCCTAACCCTAACCCTAACCCTAACCCTAACCCTAACCCTAACCCTAACCCTAACCCTAACCCTAACCCTAACCCTAACCCTAACCCTAACCCTAACCCTAACCCTAACCCTAACCCTAACCCTAACCCTAACCCTAACCCTAACCCTAACCCTAACCCTAACCCTAACCCTAACCCTAACCCTAACCCTAACCCTAACCCTAACCCTAACCCTAACCCTAACCCTAACCCTAACCCTAACCCTAACCCTAACCCTAACCCTAACCCTAACCCTAACCCTAACCCTAACCCTAACCCTAACCCTAACCCTAACCCTAACCCTAACCCTAACCCTAACCCTAACCCTAACCCTAACCCTAACCCTAACCCTAACCCTAACCCTAACCCTAACCCTAACCCTAACCCTAACCCTAACCCTAACCCTAACCCTAACCCTAACCCTAACCCTAACCCTAACCCTAACCCTAACCCTAACCCTAACCCTAACCCTAACCCTAACCCTAACCCTAACCCTAACCCTAACCCTAACCCTAACCCTAACCCTAACCCTAACCCTAACCCTAACCCTAACCCTAACCCTAACCCTAACCCTAACCCTAACCCTAACCCTAACCCTAACCCTAACCCTAACCCTAACCCTAACCCTAACCCTAACCCTAACCCTAACCCTAACCCTAACCCTAACCCTAACCCTAACCCTAACCCTAACCCTAACCCTAACCCTAACCCTAACCCTAACCCTAACCCTAACCCTAACCCTAACCCTAACCCTAACCCTAACCCTAACCCTAACCCTAACCCTAACCCTAACCCTAACCCTAACCCTAACCCTAACCCTAACCCTAACCCTAACCCTAACCCTAACCCTAACCCTAACCCTAACCCTAACCCTAACCCTAACCCTAACCCTAACCCTAACCCTAACCCTAACCCTAACCCTAACCCTAACCCTAACCCTAACCCTAACCCTAACCCTAACCCTAACCCTAACCCTAACCCTAACCCTAACCCTAACCCTAACCCTAACCCTAACCCTAACCCTAACCCTAACCCTAACCCTAACCCTAACCCTAACCCTAACCCTAACCCTAACCCTAACCCTAACCCTAACCCTAACCCTAACCCTAACCCTAACCCTAACCCTAACCCTAACCCTAACCCTAACCCTAACCCTAACCCTAACCCTAACCCTAACCCTAACCCTAACCCTAACCCTAACCCTAACCCTAACCCTAACCCTAACCCTAACCCTAACCCTAACCCTAACCCTAACCCTAACCCTAACCCTAACCCTAACCCTAACCCTAACCCTAACCCTAACCCTAACCCTAACCCTAACCCTAACCCTAACCCTAACCCTAACCCTAACCCTAACCCTAACCCTAACCCTAACCCTAACCCTAACCCTAACCCTAACCCTAACCCTAACCCTAACCCTAACCCTAACCCTAACCCTAACCCTAACCCTAACCCTAACCCTAACCCTAACCCTAACCCTAACCCTAACCCTAACCCTAACCCTAACCCTAACCCTAACCCTAACCCTAACCCTAACCCTAACCCTAACCCTAACCCTAACCCTAACCCTAACCCTAACCCTAACCCTAACCCTAACCCTAACCCTAACCCTAACCCTAACCCTAACCCTAACCCTAACCCTAACCCTAACCCTAACCCTAACCCTAACCCTAACCCTAACCCTAACCCTAACCCTAACCCTAACCCTAACCCTAACCCTAACCCTAACCCTAACCCTAACCCTAACCCTAACCCTAACCCTAACCCTAACCCTAACCCTAACCCTAACCCTAACCCTAACCCTAACCCTAACCCTAACCCTAACCCTAACCCTAACCCTAACCCTAACCCTAACCCTAACCCTAACCCTAACCCTAACCCTAACCCTAACCCTAACCCTAACCCTAACCCTAACCCTAACCCTAACCCTAACCCTAACCCTAACCCTAACCCTAACCCTAACCCTAACCCTAACCCTAACCCTAACCCTAACCCTAACCCTAACCCTAACCCTAACCCTAACCCTAACCCTAACCCTAACCCTAACCCTAACCCTAACCCTAACCCTAACCCTAACCCTAACCCTAACCCTAACCCTAACCCTAACCCTAACCCTAACCCTAACCCTAACCCTAACCCTAACCCTAACCCTAACCCTAACCCTAACCCTAACCCTAACCCTAACCCTAACCCTAACCCTAACCCTAACCCTAACCCTAACCCTAACCCTAACCCTAACCCTAACCCTAACCCTAACCCTAACCCTAACCCTAACCCTAACCCTAACCCTAACCCTAACCCTAACCCTAACCCTAACCCTAACCCTAACCCTAACCCTAACCCTAACCCTAACCCTAACCCTAACCCTAACCCTAACCCTAACCCTAACCCTAACCCTAACCCTAACCCTAACCCTAACCCTAACCCTAACCCTAACCCTAACCCTAACCCTAACCCTAACCCTAACCCTAACCCTAACCCTAACCCTAACCCTAACCCTAACCCTAACCCTAACCCTAACCCTAACCCTAACCCTAACCCTAACCCTAACCCTAACCCTAACCCTAACCCTAACCCTAACCCTAACCCTAACCCTAACCCTAACCCTAACCCTAACCCTAACCCTAACCCTAACCCTAACCCTAACCCTAACCCTAACCCTAACCCTAACCCTAACCCTAACCCTAACCCTAACCCTAACCCTAACCCTAACCCTAACCCTAACCCTAACCCTAACCCTAACCCTAACCCTAACCCTAACCCTAACCCTAACCCTAACCCTAACCCTAACCCTAACCCTAACCCTAACCCTAACCCTAACCCTAACCCTAACCCTAACCCTAACCCTAACCCTAACCCTAACCCTAACCCTAACCCTAACCCTAACCCTAACCCTAACCCTAACCCTAACCCTAACCCTAACCCTAACCCTAACCCTAACCCTAACCCTAACCCTAACCCTAACCCTAACCCTAACCCTAACCCTAACCCTAACCCTAACCCTAACCCTAACCCTAACCCTAACCCTAACCCTAACCCTAACCCTAACCCTAACCCTAACCCTAACCCTAACCCTAACCCTAACCCTAACCCTAACCCTAACCCTAACCCTAACCCTAACCCTAACCCTAACCCTAACCCTAACCCTAACCCTAACCCTAACCCTAACCCTAACCCTAACCCTAACCCTAACCCTAACCCTAACCCTAACCCTAACCCTAACCCTAACCCTAACCCTAACCCTAACCCTAACCCTAACCCTAACCCTAACCCTAACCCTAACCCTAACCCTAACCCTAACCCTAACCCTAACCCTAACCCTAACCCTAACCCTAACCCTAACCCTAACCCTAACCCTAACCCTAACCCTAACCCTAACCCTAACCCTAACCCTAACCCTAACCCTAACCCTAACCCTAACCCTAACCCTAACCCTAACCCTAACCCTAACCCTAACCCTAACCCTAACCCTAACCCTAACCCTAACCCTAACCCTAACCCTAACCCTAACCCTAACCCTAACCCTAACCCTAACCCTAACCCTAACCCTAACCCTAACCCTAACCCTAACCCTAACCCTAACCCTAACCCTAACCCTAACCCTAACCCTAACCCTAACCCTAACCCTAACCCTAACCCTAACCCTAACCCTAACCCTAACCCTAACCCTAACCCTAACCCTAACCCTAACCCTAACCCTAACCCTAACCCTAACCCTAACCCTAACCCTAACCCTAACCCTAACCCTAACCCTAACCCTAACCCTAACCCTAACCCTAACCCTAACCCTAACCCTAACCCTAACCCTAACCCTAACCCTAACCCTAACCCTAACCCTAACCCTAACCCTAACCCTAACCCTAACCCTAACCCTAACCCTAACCCTAACCCTAACCCTAACCCTAACCCTAACCCTAACCCTAACCCTAACCCTAACCCTAACCCTAACCCTAACCCTAACCCTAACCCTAACCCTAACCCTAACCCTAACCCTAACCCTAACCCTAACCCTAACCCTAACCCTAACCCTAACCCTAACCCTAACCCTAACCCTAACCCTAACCCTAACCCTAACCCTAACCCTAACCCTAACCCTAACCCTAACCCTAACCCTAACCCTAACCCTAACCCTAACCCTAACCCTAACCCTAACCCTAACCCTAACCCTAACCCTAACCCTAACCCTAACCCTAACCCTAACCCTAACCCTAACCCTAACCCTAACCCTAACCCTAACCCTAACCCTAACCCTAACCCTAACCCTAACCCTAACCCTAACCCTAACCCTAACCCTAACCCTAACCCTAACCCTAACCCTAACCCTAACCCTAACCCTAACCCTAACCCTAACCCTAACCCTAACCCTAACCCTAACCCTAACCCTAACCCTAACCCTAACCCTAACCCTAACCCTAACCCTAACCCTAACCCTAACCCTAACCCTAACCCTAACCCTAACCCTAACCCTAACCCTAACCCTAACCCTAACCCTAACCCTAACCCTAACCCTAACCCTAACCCTAACCCTAACCCTAACCCTAACCCTAACCCTAACCCTAACCCTAACCCTAACCCTAACCCTAACCCTAACCCTAACCCTAACCCTAACCCTAACCCTAACCCTAACCCTAACCCTAACCCTAACCCTAACCCTAACCCTAACCCTAACCCTAACCCTAACCCTAACCCTAACCCTAACCCTAACCCTAACCCTAACCCTAACCCTAACCCTAACCCTAACCCTAACCCTAACCCTAACCCTAACCCTAACCCTAACCCTAACCCTAACCCTAACCCTAACCCTAACCCTAACCCTAACCCTAACCCTAACCCTAACCCTAACCCTAACCCTAACCCTAACCCTAACCCTAACCCTAACCCTAACCCTAACCCTAACCCTAACCCTAACCCTAACCCTAACCCTAACCCTAACCCTAACCCTAACCCTAACCCTAACCCTAACCCTAACCCTAACCCTAACCCTAACCCTAACCCTAACCCTAACCCTAACCCTAACCCTAACCCTAACCCTAACCCTAACCCTAACCCTAACCCTAACCCTAACCCTAACCCTAACCCTAACCCTAACCCTAACCCTAACCCTAACCCTAACCCTAACCCTAACCCTAACCCTAACCCTAACCCTAACCCTAACCCTAACCCTAACCCTAACCCTAACCCTAACCCTAACCCTAACCCTAACCCTAACCCTAACCCTAACCCTAACCCTAACCCTAACCCTAACCCTAACCCTAACCCTAACCCTAACCCTAACCCTAACCCTAACCCTAACCCTAACCCTAACCCTAACCCTAACCCTAACCCTAACCCTAACCCTAACCCTAACCCTAACCCTAACCCTAACCCTAACCCTAACCCTAACCCTAACCCTAACCCTAACCCTAACCCTAACCCTAACCCTAACCCTAACCCTAACCCTAACCCTAACCCTAACCCTAACCCTAACCCTAACCCTAACCCTAACCCTAACCCTAACCCTAACCCTAACCCTAACCCTAACCCTAACCCTAACCCTAACCCTAACCCTAACCCTAACCCTAACCCTAACCCTAACCCTAACCCTAACCCTAACCCTAACCCTAACCCTAACCCTAACCCTAACCCTAACCCTAACCCTAACCCTAACCCTAACCCTAACCCTAACCCTAACCCTAACCCTAACCCTAACCCTAACCCTAACCCTAACCCTAACCCTAACCCTAACCCTAACCCTAACCCTAACCCTAACCCTAACCCTAACCCTAACCCTAACCCTAACCCTAACCCTAACCCTAACCCTAACCCTAACCCTAACCCTAACCCTAACCCTAACCCTAACCCTAACCCTAACCCTAACCCTAACCCTAACCCTAACCCTAACCCTAACCCTAACCCTAACCCTAACCCTAACCCTAACCCTAACCCTAACCCTAACCCTAACCCTAACCCTAACCCTAACCCTAACCCTAACCCTAACCCTAACCCTAACCCTAACCCTAACCCTAACCCTAACCCTAACCCTAACCCTAACCCTAACCCTAACCCTAACCCTAACCCTAACCCTAACCCTAACCCTAACCCTAACCCTAACCCTAACCCTAACCCTAACCCTAACCCTAACCCTAACCCTAACCCTAACCCTAACCCTAACCCTAACCCTAACCCTAACCCTAACCCTAACCCTAACCCTAACCCTAACCCTAACCCTAACCCTAACCCTAACCCTAACCCTAACCCTAACCCTAACCCTAACCCTAACCCTAACCCTAACCCTAACCCTAACCCTAACCCTAACCCTAACCCTAACCCTAACCCTAACCCTAACCCTAACCCTAACCCTAACCCTAACCCTAACCCTAACCCTAACCCTAACCCTAACCCTAACCCTAACCCTAACCCTAACCCTAACCCTAACCCTAACCCTAACCCTAACCCTAACCCTAACCCTAACCCTAACCCTAACCCTAACCCTAACCCTAACCCTAACCCTAACCCTAACCCTAACCCTAACCCTAACCCTAACCCTAACCCTAACCCTAACCCTAACCCTAACCCTAACCCTAACCCTAACCCTAACCCTAACCCTAACCCTAACCCTAACCCTAACCCTAACCCTAACCCTAACCCTAACCCTAACCCTAACCCTAACCCTAACCCTAACCCTAACCCTAACCCTAACCCTAACCCTAACCCTAACCCTAACCCTAACCCTAACCCTAACCCTAACCCTAACCCTAACCCTAACCCTAACCCTAACCCTAACCCTAACCCTAACCCTAACCCTAACCCTAACCCTAACCCTAACCCTAACCCTAACCCTAACCCTAACCCTAACCCTAACCCTAACCCTAACCCTAACCCTAACCCTAACCCTAACCCTAACCCTAACCCTAACCCTAACCCTAACCCTAACCCTAACCCTAACCCTAACCCTAACCCTAACCCTAACCCTAACCCTAACCCTAACCCTAACCCTAACCCTAACCCTAACCCTAACCCTAACCCTAACCCTAACCCTAACCCTAACCCTAACCCTAACCCTAACCCTAACCCTAACCCTAACCCTAACCCTAACCCTAACCCTAACCCTAACCCTAACCCTAACCCTAACCCTAACCCTAACCCTAACCCTAACCCTAACCCTAACCCTAACCCTAACCCTAACCCTAACCCTAACCCTAACCCTAACCCTAACCCTAACCCTAACCCTAACCCTAACCCTAACCCTAACCCTAACCCTAACCCTAACCCTAACCCTAACCCTAACCCTAACCCTAACCCTAACCCTAACCCTAACCCTAACCCTAACCCTAACCCTAACCCTAACCCTAACCCTAACCCTAACCCTAACCCTAACCCTAACCCTAACCCTAACCCTAACCCTAACCCTAACCCTAACCCTAACCCTAACCCTAACCCTAACCCTAACCCTAACCCTAACCCTAACCCTAACCCTAACCCTAACCCTAACCCTAACCCTAACCCTAACCCTAACCCTAACCCTAACCCTAACCCTAACCCTAACCCTAACCCTAACCCTAACCCTAACCCTAACCCTAACCCTAACCCTAACCCTAACCCTAACCCTAACCCTAACCCTAACCCTAACCCTAACCCTAACCCTAACCCTAACCCTAACCCTAACCCTAACCCTAACCCTAACCCTAACCCTAACCCTAACCCTAACCCTAACCCTAACCCTAACCCTAACCCTAACCCTAACCCTAACCCTAACCCTAACCCTAACCCTAACCCTAACCCTAACCCTAACCCTAACCCTAACCCTAACCCTAACCCTAACCCTAACCCTAACCCTAACCCTAACCCTAACCCTAACCCTAACCCTAACCCTAACCCTAACCCTAACCCTAACCCTAACCCTAACCCTAACCCTAACCCTAACCCTAACCCTAACCCTAACCCTAACCCTAACCCTAACCCTAACCCTAACCCTAACCCTAACCCTAACCCTAACCCTAACCCTAACCCTAACCCTAACCCTAACCCTAACCCTAACCCTAACCCTAACCCTAACCCTAACCCTAACCCTAACCCTAACCCTAACCCTAACCCTAACCCTAACCCTAACCCTAACCCTAACCCTAACCCTAACCCTAACCCTAACCCTAACCCTAACCCTAACCCTAACCCTAACCCTAACCCTAACCCTAACCCTAACCCTAACCCTAACCCTAACCCTAACCCTAACCCTAACCCTAACCCTAACCCTAACCCTAACCCTAACCCTAACCCTAACCCTAACCCTAACCCTAACCCTAACCCTAACCCTAACCCTAACCCTAACCCTAACCCTAACCCTAACCCTAACCCTAACCCTAACCCTAACCCTAACCCTAACCCTAACCCTAACCCTAACCCTAACCCTAACCCTAACCCTAACCCTAACCCTAACCCTAACCCTAACCCTAACCCTAACCCTAACCCTAACCCTAACCCTAACCCTAACCCTAACCCTAACCCTAACCCTAACCCTAACCCTAACCCTAACCCTAACCCTAACCCTAACCCTAACCCTAACCCTAACCCTAACCCTAACCCTAACCCTAACCCTAACCCTAACCCTAACCCTAACCCTAACCCTAACCCTAACCCTAACCCTAACCCTAACCCTAACCCTAACCCTAACCCTAACCCTAACCCTAACCCTAACCCTAACCCTAACCCTAACCCTAACCCTAACCCTAACCCTAACCCTAACCCTAACCCTAACCCTAACCCTAACCCTAACCCTAACCCTAACCCTAACCCTAACCCTAACCCTAACCCTAACCCTAACCCTAACCCTAACCCTAACCCTAACCCTAACCCTAACCCTAACCCTAACCCTAACCCTAACCCTAACCCTAACCCTAACCCTAACCCTAACCCTAACCCTAACCCTAACCCTAACCCTAACCCTAACCCTAACCCTAACCCTAACCCTAACCCTAACCCTAACCCTAACCCTAACCCTAACCCTAACCCTAACCCTAACCCTAACCCTAACCCTAACCCTAACCCTAACCCTAACCCTAACCCTAACCCTAACCCTAACCCTAACCCTAACCCTAACCCTAACCCTAACCCTAACCCTAACCCTAACCCTAACCCTAACCCTAACCCTAACCCTAACCCTAACCCTAACCCTAACCCTAACCCTAACCCTAACCCTAACCCTAACCCTAACCCTAACCCTAACCCTAACCCTAACCCTAACCCTAACCCTAACCCTAACCCTAACCCTAACCCTAACCCTAACCCTAACCCTAACCCTAACCCTAACCCTAACCCTAACCCTAACCCTAACCCTAACCCTAACCCTAACCCTAACCCTAACCCTAACCCTAACCCTAACCCTAACCCTAACCCTAACCCTAACCCTAACCCTAACCCTAACCCTAACCCTAACCCTAACCCTAACCCTAACCCTAACCCTAACCCTAACCCTAACCCTAACCCTAACCCTAACCCTAACCCTAACCCTAACCCTAACCCTAACCCTAACCCTAACCCTAACCCTAACCCTAACCCTAACCCTAACCCTAACCCTAACCCTAACCCTAACCCTAACCCTAACCCTAACCCTAACCCTAACCCTAACCCTAACCCTAACCCTAACCCTAACCCTAACCCTAACCCTAACCCTAACCCTAACCCTAACCCTAACCCTAACCCTAACCCTAACCCTAACCCTAACCCTAACCCTAACCCTAACCCTAACCCTAACCCTAACCCTAACCCTAACCCTAACCCTAACCCTAACCCTAACCCTAACCCTAACCCTAACCCTAACCCTAACCCTAACCCTAACCCTAACCCTAACCCTAACCCTAACCCTAACCCTAACCCTAACCCTAACCCTAACCCTAACCCTAACCCTAACCCTAACCCTAACCCTAACCCTAACCCTAACCCTAACCCTAACCCTAACCCTAACCCTAACCCTAACCCTAACCCTAACCCTAACCCTAACCCTAACCCTAACCCTAACCCTAACCCTAACCCTAACCCTAACCCTAACCCTAACCCTAACCCTAACCCTAACCCTAACCCTAACCCTAACCCTAACCCTAACCCTAACCCTAACCCTAACCCTAACCCTAACCCTAACCCTAACCCTAACCCTAACCCTAACCCTAACCCTAACCCTAACCCTAACCCTAACCCTAACCCTAACCCTAACCCTAACCCTAACCCTAACCCTAACCCTAACCCTAACCCTAACCCTAACCCTAACCCTAACCCTAACCCTAACCCTAACCCTAACCCTAACCCTAACCCTAACCCTAACCCTAACCCTAACCCTAACCCTAACCCTAACCCTAACCCTAACCCTAACCCTAACCCTAACCCTAACCCTAACCCTAACCCTAACCCTAACCCTAACCCTAACCCTAACCCTAACCCTAACCCTAACCCTAACCCTAACCCTAACCCTAACCCTAACCCTAACCCTAACCCTAACCCTAACCCTAACCCTAACCCTAACCCTAACCCTAACCCTAACCCTAACCCTAACCCTAACCCTAACCCTAACCCTAACCCTAACCCTAACCCTAACCCTAACCCTAACCCTAACCCTAACCCTAACCCTAACCCTAACCCTAACCCTAACCCTAACCCTAACCCTAACCCTAACCCTAACCCTAACCCTAACCCTAACCCTAACCCTAACCCTAACCCTAACCCTAACCCTAACCCTAACCCTAACCCTAACCCTAACCCTAACCCTAACCCTAACCCTAACCCTAACCCTAACCCTAACCCTAACCCTAACCCTAACCCTAACCCTAACCCTAACCCTAACCCTAACCCTAACCCTAACCCTAACCCTAACCCTAACCCTAACCCTAACCCTAACCCTAACCCTAACCCTAACCCTAACCCTAACCCTAACCCTAACCCTAACCCTAACCCTAACCCTAACCCTAACCCTAACCCTAACCCTAACCCTAACCCTAACCCTAACCCTAACCCTAACCCTAACCCTAACCCTAACCCTAACCCTAACCCTAACCCTAACCCTAACCCTAACCCTAACCCTAACCCTAACCCTAACCCTAACCCTAACCCTAACCCTAACCCTAACCCTAACCCTAACCCTAACCCTAACCCTAACCCTAACCCTAACCCTAACCCTAACCCTAACCCTAACCCTAACCCTAACCCTAACCCTAACCCTAACCCTAACCCTAACCCTAACCCTAACCCTAACCCTAACCCTAACCCTAACCCTAACCCTAACCCTAACCCTAACCCTAACCCTAACCCTAACCCTAACCCTAACCCTAACCCTAACCCTAACCCTAACCCTAACCCTAACCCTAACCCTAACCCTAACCCTAACCCTAACCCTAACCCTAACCCTAACCCTAACCCTAACCCTAACCCTAACCCTAACCCTAACCCTAACCCTAACCCTAACCCTAACCCTAACCCTAACCCTAACCCTAACCCTAACCCTAACCCTAACCCTAACCCTAACCCTAACCCTAACCCTAACCCTAACCCTAACCCTAACCCTAACCCTAACCCTAACCCTAACCCTAACCCTAACCCTAACCCTAACCCTAACCCTAACCCTAACCCTAACCCTAACCCTAACCCTAACCCTAACCCTAACCCTAACCCTAACCCTAACCCTAACCCTAACCCTAACCCTAACCCTAACCCTAACCCTAACCCTAACCCTAACCCTAACCCTAACCCTAACCCTAACCCTAACCCTAACCCTAACCCTAACCCTAACCCTAACCCTAACCCTAACCCTAACCCTAACCCTAACCCTAACCCTAACCCTAACCCTAACCCTAACCCTAACCCTAACCCTAACCCTAACCCTAACCCTAACCCTAACCCTAACCCTAACCCTAACCCTAACCCTAACCCTAACCCTAACCCTAACCCTAACCCTAACCCTAACCCTAACCCTAACCCTAACCCTAACCCTAACCCTAACCCTAACCCTAACCCTAACCCTAACCCTAACCCTAACCCTAACCCTAACCCTAACCCTAACCCTAACCCTAACCCTAACCCTAACCCTAACCCTAACCCTAACCCTAACCCTAACCCTAACCCTAACCCTAACCCTAACCCTAACCCTAACCCTAACCCTAACCCTAACCCTAACCCTAACCCTAACCCTAACCCTAACCCTAACCCTAACCCTAACCCTAACCCTAACCCTAACCCTAACCCTAACCCTAACCCTAACCCTAACCCTAACCCTAACCCTAACCCTAACCCTAACCCTAACCCTAACCCTAACCCTAACCCTAACCCTAACCCTAACCCTAACCCTAACCCTAACCCTAACCCTAACCCTAACCCTAACCCTAACCCTAACCCTAACCCTAACCCTAACCCTAACCCTAACCCTAACCCTAACCCTAACCCTAACCCTAACCCTAACCCTAACCCTAACCCTAACCCTAACCCTAACCCTAACCCTAACCCTAACCCTAACCCTAACCCTAACCCTAACCCTAACCCTAACCCTAACCCTAACCCTAACCCTAACCCTAACCCTAACCCTAACCCTAACCCTAACCCTAACCCTAACCCTAACCCTAACCCTAACCCTAACCCTAACCCTAACCCTAACCCTAACCCTAACCCTAACCCTAACCCTAACCCTAACCCTAACCCTAACCCTAACCCTAACCCTAACCCTAACCCTAACCCTAACCCTAACCCTAACCCTAACCCTAACCCTAACCCTAACCCTAACCCTAACCCTAACCCTAACCCTAACCCTAACCCTAACCCTAACCCTAACCCTAACCCTAACCCTAACCCTAACCCTAACCCTAACCCTAACCCTAACCCTAACCCTAACCCTAACCCTAACCCTAACCCTAACCCTAACCCTAACCCTAACCCTAACCCTAACCCTAACCCTAACCCTAACCCTAACCCTAACCCTAACCCTAACCCTAACCCTAACCCTAACCCTAACCCTAACCCTAACCCTAACCCTAACCCTAACCCTAACCCTAACCCTAACCCTAACCCTAACCCTAACCCTAACCCTAACCCTAACCCTAACCCTAACCCTAACCCTAACCCTAACCCTAACCCTAACCCTAACCCTAACCCTAACCCTAACCCTAACCCTAACCCTAACCCTAACCCTAACCCTAACCCTAACCCTAACCCTAACCCTAACCCTAACCCTAACCCTAACCCTAACCCTAACCCTAACCCTAACCCTAACCCTAACCCTAA